>NW_024582083.1:2277684-2404054 GCF_017639235.1 Corvus kubaryi
TTTAGAACTAGAAGTAGTGTTGGGTATCTGTCACAATGGGAAACTTTAAAATACGTTAGATATCTGATGTGTTTATTCCTTTGAAATTTTTCTCTAAGCAAGTTTTAGTTCTTGTGGCTGCAGCATGTGACTAATCTTTCTTTGCTTCTTGCCTCTGTCAGGGAGATCTGCTGTAATCAAAAAGCAAAGCAAAGAAAAAACAGGAAACCTCTTAAAGGATTTTTAAAATCTGAACACATGGGAGGAATGTGCTGTTTTCCTTCAACTTTTATGGTTAACAAAAATCTAAGATGTTGAGAAAACTTGTAGCTTTAGATCCTCAAATTTATATCTGTATTCTAGTAAATCAGTATTATGGTCTTGCCTTCCATTGCTCTTTAGCAGTACTAAGATATTACTAAAAGACCACATCAGCCTGTTGAGTCCATTCAGCAGCTGATGTTTTGCTATGGGAAACCAAAGTAATAGCCAAAGTATTCTTTCAGATCTGGGAGTATAATGGCTCTTTACAAATGCTGGTGTAGTAGGAACTTACATTACTCAAAAAGGACAAATCTGAATTGTGTCAGGAAGAGTGTTTAAATCTTTCTGCTGCAGCCCGTTTCTTATGAAACGGTGAGACCTGGCAGCAGAAGATCATCGGTAATTCATCAGCATTCATTGCTGGGGCAATAACATGCTTTTGCTTTCTTGATCTTTGCATTTTGATTTTTATTGCAACCTTAGAGCACATTTCTAGGAACAAACGAAAATTTGCATGGTTGTAGTGTTGTACATGAACTAACTTCCCTACAACAGCTGCTGCAAATGGGATTCCTTTTTTAGCAGTAATATTTTCTTATTGTGAGGCTGACAATAAAAAATCAAATTCCTGCTAATCATGCTAGAAGTTTTAATAAGTAAGTTATTTATAGTTTCACACTAGGAGTCTGCTTCCTCAGTGATATAAATTAGCATGTTGCTTTTTAGCTGAGAATGTGTGTTCTCATGTGACAAAACCATTGACTCAAATCTACCCTTAAAAGAATTTTGTTCCCATGACAGCCTAGCAGGGCAGAAGGCCTATGTCTTGATAAATGCTTTGACACTGGGTTTTAAACATTGCTCTACTTAGTTGCAAGGCTATAAAAAAGAAGTTTGTCTGATATTTAGTGGTTGTAGGAATGGTTTTCAAAACAAACCAATTGCAGCAGGTCTGGGAAGATGATGAGGGAAAGGCGAGAACTCTTCCAAGATGTAGTATCAAAAATTAAGTGCTTAAACTACCAAGAATGAAAATGTGTAGTGTGACTTGGTTAGTGGAGTTACTGAGTACCCCTCTGAGGGTACTTATCCAGCCCATTTGGGTGCTGGAACTTACTCTCTGCCAAGCTTTAGCAATGTAAATGTCTTTACATTAGTTTGGTTGGAGGAGTAATCCCATGTTTGACAAAAGCTAACAGACAAAACCTGTTCATTTCATGCTAGCCTTGGCTCTGCTAGGCTAATAAAACTGGTCTGTTTGGATCTAGAAGTAGTGTAATCCATAATGAGATGATGGGACATTGCTAGGGATGCTAGCATTATTGAGACCCAGTATTTGAGAGAGCCCAAGGAATGTCAAAGGTACCTCTTTTCTATATATTGCTACACTGCAATAGGACAAGAGAGGTAAGATGACCTCCTTCTCGCTTGCATATTAATATTTGAGCAGGAACACCATTTAATCACAGGAAGGAAAGCTCTGTAGACCATTCAGACAGCCAACTGCTTCAGCATCCTTGTTCAAGCTGTAGTCAGTTGCTTATGGTTGTGGGGAAAAGGTTATGCTCGTAGCAGTCTTTTAGCAGAACTTATTTTTGGGAGAAGAGAGAGATCAGAAATTAACCGCATTCTTTGGTAGAGACTTCATAAAATATTTATTATAATTTTCTTAACAACCTATAGGGTCATGCCCATGTTGGATAAAATGAACAGTCTGTTTTCCAAAATGACACAACAGTATTAGGGCAGAAATCGGAATTGAGATTCCCTGCCCAAGCAGCAGGCTGAAGGCTACCCCAGGAAAGCTGGATCCAAGAATAACTCTTAGTGGAAGAAAAAATATAAATTCTTCTTTAAAAATGGTAAATGCACCATCTGAGGTAAGCTGTTTCAGCATTTAATAATTTTTCACCATTTGTTTGGAAAGTTTACACTTCCTGCAGTTTAACTGGGTAAGTTCCAACTTGCAATTACTAGTTTTTTTATCCTTGTCAGCAAATGCTAAATACATCATGTACGTCTCCCCTGTATTCTGCTGCAGAGAGCTGAGGAATAAAACAGGAAGGTGCTTTCCTTGGCTCCACAGCAGCAGAACGCAGGGGAGTGCATATCTGTGTCCTTGAACACAAAACCACTCGGTTTCTTTTTTTCCCTTTCTCTCAGACCCAGCTTAAAGACACAGGATTCATGCCTGGCATAGGGCAGACAACAGGGAATACACTATCATACCGTCACCCCAAGATATCTCAGTAACAGATCTGTTTCTTTACGTAATTCTGTGTCAAGTGATAACCAGTGTACAACCTTCTCTCAGTGGAAAAAGGACCTGAGTTAAAAAAGCTTTCCCTGACAGGTGCTAAAAATTATGATTTATAAGCCCATACTTCTATTTCCTTGGATCAACATGTATTTGCCTAACATTTAGCTATCCAATTTGGCAAATGCTGACATGAAACTGGTCCTCTTTTGTGCATTTTGTATAACTTCTATAAAAGATTCCCCCCTCATCTGAGTGTGGCATGATTTGGGGTATTTTATGTTTTAAAAGAGCAAACAAAATTCTCCACATCATTATCTGTATTAACGAGAATGATCTGCTATGCTTTTAAAATCATAGCTAAAAATATTTTGAGAACAGCTCAAGACTTTAACTCAGTGCCCTTCATTATTATTCATTATTAGTTCATTATTTTCCATGATCTTGTCAGTGTGGTAATTGTACTCTGTATATATGGATATGAGAAAACTTGGAGAGGTTTGGTTAAAAGAGCATTGGAAAACATTTCAGTTATTAAATGAAACCATACAGAAGAGATTTCAACAATCTAGCAATTTGCTCTTTAGTGGGAGCTCCTGGTTGGGAATAACTGGTAACAGGAGAACTTGTGTTACTGCACTTGTAACTTGCAGTATTTGTTCGAAAATTACAGTGAGTATTCTAAAAGCATGATATTAAAATATTGCTCTCCTACTTTTCTTAACAGTGTGAAATTTGTACTTTCAAATTCAATGATTGAGACAAACTCAGCATTAGAAGCATACAGTCAAACTAAAATGTATTCAACTTAAAAACAAAGTCAAGCCATGTCAAAGATGACATCTGCTCCTGTTTTGACTATGTACTACAGCACATTTTCTACTTCCTTCATTCTTGGGAGAAAAGAGACAGTAACTAATACACTGCTTCTGTAAGGAACAAGATATCTGTTTAAATCTAAGCAGATGAATAATCTTTCTTACATCAGTGGGACTATTTGGTAGCTGAACAGAAATTGAGTTTTATTTTATAAGACTTTTTTTCCCCTATAAAATATATTGTCTCTTTGTTGATAGTTCTTATGCTTAAATCAGAGTAATTTTTCTCAGATAAGTGTCTAAGTCCGATCACTAAGGGAAAACTAAATAAAATTTGAAATTAAATCTTCTAAAAATGTCTTATGATACAAGGTTTCAAATGTTCCCGGTGAGATTTTGGAACCTC
This sequence comes from Corvus kubaryi, assembly GCF_017639235.1. Lineage (NCBI taxonomy): Eukaryota > Metazoa > Chordata > Aves > Passeriformes > Corvidae > Corvus > Corvus kubaryi. The sequence goes on from NW_024582083.1 coordinate 2,281,409, forward strand.
ATTTCCCTGAAATTTGACATTATTAAAGCTGCTAATGCTTTACAGATCTATGTTTATATGCCTAGTACATCAAGATGCTTTTGATAATGTTTTTTAACTGCTGAAAGGAACTTCAGATGGTGAGTTGTGTGCAATTTTTTAAAAAAATAGTTTTCTGTTATTCATACTCTTTCTAGGATCTTTCATTGAAAGGAAAAGTGTAAGCCTTCTGAAAAAAGGTGGTTTTGTCTCCTTACTAGGTCATATGTTCACTGCAGCATCTTAAATAAGGACACATTCTTGCAGAAGTAATTGGCAGCAATGTCAGCTAATAACTCCTAAGACTTGATTTGTGCTGCTGTGAATGTGCTACTATGAATATTGGTTAGTGCTTTTTCCTACTGTTTTTTTTTCTCTCTAACATCTTATTCTTAATATCAGCCCAGCAGTCAAACTTAGAAATATTTTTGAGTTGTTTCTTTACCTTGACAGATTACTCATCACTTAGTGTAATAGTGCTGCAGAATGTAGTACTGATGAGTTTATCGTCATGATGTGTGTTCAAATGGCCATTTGTTTACAAGAGCTTCTGTGTTACCTGTTGGAGTCACTGAAAATTAGATTTGGCCACCAAACTTCCACTTTGAGAAGTAAATGCAGATATTTATTTTTAGAATGGCTGAAATACATATGAAGTCATATGTACTTTCACAATTTTTCTGATTTTGATGATGGGATATGCTTGTGTAACTAGACATTCTCTGGCTGCTTTCCTTTTTACTGAGGAAGTAGAATGAAGCGAGTATGCCCAGCAAACCATGGCCCTAATGAACTAGAGATATGCTAGGCAAAAGAAAAAAAGAAAGTCCTTCTGCCTAAATTATTAAATCAAGGAAAACTGTGCATAAATAAACTGCCACTACTGGCTGCCCCTTGACTGGTTGTCAGCAAGCCCTTTGTTAAGATCCAGTTATTGAGAGATGCCTCTGCCTGAATTAAGGTGCAAACAAGACCATATGCTGAAGTCAATAGTACAGATTTTATTTAACAGTAAACGTGAGGTAGGGAGATAGAAAGAAATAGAAAATAAAGGAGAGAGAGATCAAGCGGAAGGTAGTCGCTATCCATGGATCTAGTGGTGTCCTATTGGTCCTTCTTCACTGCAGGCTTCTTGATAGTGGGTGTCCCCATGATGTTCAAAACTTTTCAATATTTATACAATTTTGCAAACAAAGGAATTAATGCTCGTTGGCTATACAGTTCTCTTTCCTCTTGTTTTATTGGTTAAACAATTCCCTTGTTTCTAATGCTAATCTGTTCTTTTGAGTTGGTGGGTTTCTTGAGTTGGTGGGCTGCAATGGCCCCCTGCCAAGATTGCCTTTTACTCAGTCAGAGCTGATTTTAGCACAGCTGTTGAGTTGGCTTTCCTTGGGTATTCTTTGTGTCCATTATCAGTGATACATTCTTCTATCCCTTTGTTCATCTCTTCCTAGGTTTCAGGTAACTCGTGGACAATAGTACCATCTTTATCTTATCATTGTGGTTTAGCTTTCAGTCCAGGTTCCAGGTATCCTTGGAGGCATATCTGGGGGAGGCTGGGCTTTGGTGGTCACAGATGAGTGCTTGCTTCTTTACACAGTTTGTCACAACAGGAGTCAGGTGACTGGGATCTTTAGGTCCTTGTAAGGAAGGAGGAAGCCTTAAGGTACCATGCTTGGCAATTAGATCCAGTTCTGGTGCATAAATGACATCTGCTGGGCAGTTCTACAGACCAGGCGTTTAGATTTCCATGCTCTGGTGATTGATGCACTGCGAGAAAATTCTCTTTGTAATTCTGTTTGCTTTTACTTAAATTTCCAAACATAAGGTGAAATGCAGTAATTTGTACTAGAAGGATAGATAAAGGGGTAATTTGCCATTTGTAGCAGATTAAATAAGGCTTTTACTTCAATCAAAACATCTTGCAACTGTATGTTAGAATATCTGACACTAGGTGAAAAATTTGAGCTCACCAAATGGCCTTGTCAGGTTGTCGTCATGAAATATAATTTTCAGTTTCTCTCAGTTGTTGAATAGTTTCAAATTTACAAAAACCTCATGGCTACATCAAGCATGCTGCATATTGAAAGTTAATGAAACCATTGCTATAATGCAATAGGATGCTGCTATTGCATTGAGATCAATACGGAATTTGGTCAACATGCAGTTAGAGAGTAGGGAAGGATATTTTGACAAATATATCTAGCAAATTTAATAAAATGTCAATCTAAGGTTACTTAGCTGAAAAGGCCTGCACCAAGGGAATTTTAGGTTAGATGTTAGAAGAAAATTCTTCACTGAGAGAGTGATTGCACGCTGGAATTGTCTGCCTGGGGAGGTGGTGGAGTCATCGTCCCTGCATGTGTTTAAAAAAAGACTGGACTTGGCACTCAGTGGCATGGTTTAGTTGATGAGGAGGTGTTAGGTCATAGGTTGGACTAGATGATCTTAAATGTCTTTTCCAACCTAGTTCATTCTGTGTGATTCTGTGTGTATGTCTGGTGGCACAGTCACATATTTGATAATGCACTATTCTGATTTTTGGTGCTTTTTTTCTTTCAAAAATTAGAAAGAACACCTGACTGCTCATACTTGCAGATTTCTTATTTTGCAGTTTTGACTGTGGCTATTGAATGTATGCCTGCATGATTTCTCTTGGGTTTATAACATTGTTGTTTCTTAATTAATCTCTGTTTTCCCTGCTGCCACACTTCCATGGTACATTCATGACAAATGGCTTTCAATGTTATCAAAACTCTTTTGTGGATGTCCTTCATAGCAGAGAACATGTCTGTTTCCTGTGTGACTATGTCTTTTATAAAATACATTAACTCTGGACTCCTGCTCCTTGCACAGTGAGCTGACAGTTTGCAAGATCTGCTGAATGGTTTTGCAAATAGAAAAAGAATTTGAAGTAAGCGAATAATTGCTTTATAGCACCTTTCTTGTCAATAGGAGTCTTTTAATAGAATACTGTAATCTTTGGATCCAGCCTATATAGCCCATTTAATGCATTTGAAATATTGTAAGGGCATAATTAAATCTTGCCATATTCCTGTGTTCCTTGACAATATCTCCCTTTAAAGTCCTTATATCCTATTATCTGAAGTAAGTTCAAGTAGTAAAGGATCTTGATGTACTATTCAAAGTGGTTTTTGTCTTATGGGAACAGTGGTCCAATCATGTCAAAACCTTTTATCATTAGCAGTTACAAGTTCTTTCTAAAACTATTTCAGATTTAGTGATCTCAAAGATGAATCTGTCATCTTAAAGGGTCTCCCTGTTGACTGACCTTACCTCTCTCTCAACCAAAAATTTGTGGGATTATAGGGGGAGCGAATGTTCAGAAGAAAACGATTATAGGATTTTCTCTTTTTACATTTATTGATGTAAAATGTGATGTAGTCAATGTCACTTCTTATGCTATGGCAGTCCTGCAGTTCTAGAGGTGACAAAAGCAGAGTGATCCTGGTATAATACAAGGCAGGTTAGAGTCTAACTATACTGAATGGGAAAGGACAGGACAGAGCATGACAGGATGCTGTGGTAGCTCACTTTGGAGATTGCATCGTTTTGATTGAAAATGGTGAGCTTTTCTTTGAGAGTTTTGTGCAGCAACAGGGAAAAGAAACATCTTTAAGATTAGGAAATGTAAATATTTGTGCAAATACCAAGAGTTCATTGAGCCTGATGAGGCTAGATCAGCTTTTAAACAGATTTAAATCTGGTGTTTTCTTTTTATAGAGCTGAGTAGGCTTTTTGCAATACCAGGCCACCCTCTGGAGGTTGTCCTTTACTTACAGGAACTTTTCTCTTGTCCTACAAAATATTTTCTTAGGGCCATGGGGGAATCCTATTTCTTGCCAACATAATCTAAGTAATTTTTGCTGTGCTATGTGGGGTTCCTTCAGATTTTTCAAGAACACATCAGAAGAGAGAGACCCCAAGTTAGTCCCAGTGTGCTTATGTCACTGACCAGGTTTTTAAATGTAGTTCCCAGTGTAAGTGCTGTTTAGGGAATTGTAGAAAAGATGTACAAAAATATAAAAATAAGCATGGCTTTTAAAATCAGCAGGTATACAGTTATCAAGTTCTTGATATGGTTAATTATTTGGACATGGTTAAAAATAAGAGTGTGGAGTTTGAATTGAATAGAAACAGCAATTACAAGAACTAAAAAAGCCCACAGTTGTGAAAGTCTTGCCAGGCATCAGTTCCAAGGATCTGCTAATGAATTATTAAACTGAACTGTGGCCCTGAAAATAGATTTTATTTATTTTTTTTTTCAGAGAGGGAGAAAATGACATCTCTTGAATGATCTGAAATAAATGTGACAGTAATTGACTTTGAAAGTGTTGTGAGGATATTATAAAGATACTATCTGATTCATACATTTCTGCATCAATTTCATGGTTTAAAGTAAACATAGAGATTCCTAATTACATCTTCGTGCAGCTGTCAGGCTACTTTTATCTTTGTTTAGAGTTATGCTTTCAGTCTGTGATAGAACACCAATTATTACAGGTATAGACTTGGAGTGAAGGAAATAACTTGAAATACACCAAATTATCTGAAAATAATTAGGTATGCGCTAAGGGGCACCTTTCTTAGGACTAGAACTGAGCAAAAACTCACGGTGAAAATGTTTTCCTAAATGTTATTCCCTCCCCCCCCCCCCCAAAAAAAAAAAAGAACCCCAAAAGAAAAACATTTGGGAAAGTTTTATTAACTTGGAGAATTAAATACTATAGTTCCATATTGCTTCTTTTAGGAAACCCAGTAAGACACTTTGAGCATGCAAGCATCTGAGAACCAAAACATAGGCACACATTCTCACACTGTCTCTTTTTGTCAGTCTCTCTGCTGTCTCTTTTGCCTCTATGAAGACTTGCACCGATGATACCAGTGTCTGAAATAATATTGCTGTACACAAATGCATCACTTTCCATTCTCCTAACCTTAATATGAAGTTATTTGCTGTAACCTTGAAATATTAAAATAATTGAAACAATAAGATGAAATATAGCCCAGGGCAAATTTTGAGTAGGAAAAAAAATAGCAAAGATAAAGTTTCTTGAGGAGACTGCAGTTGTGCCATCAATGGGAACAAAACTACTGGGGTGGTTCCATAAAGAAAAAATGTCTTAGGCCCTCAAGGAGGAAGCTGGAGATCAAAGAGGATCCTTATCTTCACACAAAAGTCTCTGAGTGAGCACAGGCAGGCAGGCAAGCAAGTGAAGACCACCTGAGGGAGAGAGAATAATTACATAGGTATCAAGTTATGCCGCTTCTCCTTTAAAATGATGGAAGATAATGGGGATAAAAATTGTAAGAAAATTTTGCAAGCAGTCCTGATAACTCTTACTTAATGGGGAAATAAAACCACTTGTTTTTGGAGAGGCTTGAGTTACTGTGTCACTTGCACTTTAATTTTTACCTGAATGTTCACCTGTGATTCTCTGAACAATGGTTGGAATTGCATTGCATGTGGAATTTAATAAAAGAGATAATCATAATTCCATGAATTGTCTGCCAGGAGAAGCTCTATATAGTTCTTCAAAAATTAAAGTGCAGAATCCCCGGCTTGTCACAGGCGGGAGTGCAAATACACAGCTTCTTCTATAACTATGATATCCTTTAAACCCAGGTAACACAATGCTCACAAGGAGTTTGTTCGTTCTGAATCTTTTAGAGAGGCCACAGACAGTATCAGTGCACCAGAATCTAGGTTTAAAGTGAATGGAAAAGTTTAACTTCTGGCTAATATTTAACTGGCCTGAGTTTGATCTTCTTTCACAATGCATCTTAGATATGAGCAGTTCAGCTGAAGTTGAAAGCATTTCAGTTTCTTTGAGTTTTCTGATTTTTGGGCTGAAGGAATAGTTTTGTCTTTCTGGGGGGGCGGGGGGGGGGAGAAATCCACTTTCCGTTAAAAAGACTACAGGGATAAAAGCCTGCACTGAGACAGCAAGAAAGGCCAGGCCTTGTTCGGTACTTTTTCTTTGTAGTGTTTAGTTTTCCAATTACTCTCAGTAAATCTGATTTTTTTTTTTAGATGAACAGTAATATTTCATATGGAAATACGAAATTTTACATATCATTGAAAGTATTTTATTTTTAAGATTGCTACCAAAATTGTCAGACCAGCTGGTGAGTTTAAAATGCCTTTGATTCCATTAGATTTTCTCAATGGCATAGGTCTTAACAGCATATTATACAATAATCTGCTTGTGCTGCCAATTAGTCTGTGGGATGCAGGTATCAAATTGTGTGGAAATCTACAGGATTGAGGACTAAGGATGCTGTGTTTTATATATACTAGTTCTGTCTTCCCAGCTGTTGGGGTTTCAAATACATCTAGTAATTAAATCAGTGTGTGGTGCTCATAACATATGCCTTTTAACCCCTGTTACAGCACAAATCTCTATTATAATACTTTGGTTTTTCTATAAATAGCTGTATCCTGTGGTTAAACCAGAAGATACAATGCCTGAACAAGGCATTTTTTTTCTGCCTTTAAAAAAAGTAAAGATGAATAACTGACTTCAGGTTCCATCTAGTTGCTTAGATTTGCTCTGTAAATAAAAATAATTAAGTCCTTTAGAATACTCTGCATCCTACACAAGCTTTAATTTCCTGGAAAAGACTTTTCTCTACCATATCTTTTCTGTGTTTTTCAGTGAGTTCTCTAGATGATCCATGAGATAGAATAAGGAAATGGTGAGGGTCATTTTTCTTATATAAAAAGTAAATTAATGATAGAAAAAGTACAGATATGTGTAGCAGAATATGTCAAAGGTGTGCCAAGTGAGAAATGTCCATAATTCATCACGAAATGTTATGACAGACTATACAGATACTGTTTTTAGTTGCATTGATAGATCCACAGGTAAACTTTGATTAACAGTTTCCATGTACTGGGATAAAGCAACTGGGATTTGTAGACTTCTTGCCTGGAATGTGCGACAGTACTGAAAGTCATAAAGAGAATAAAACCTCTCCCAAGTGATTTCCTGGTCATCCGTGTTGCTTCACATATATTGTTTAAATTATACAATCTGGAGCAGGTTTTCTGAAACTGAGCGTTTGTAGTTCGGTTAGAATCACGCCTGAGGTAGCTTAGGGATTCCCCTGCAAACATCTGTCTCGCTTGTCTTTCACTGCATCTGTTCAGATTAGGACAATGTTACATTCATTTTAGTCTCTTACTTTTTTTTTTTTTTTTTTTTTTTTTGAGGTAGTAAAATCTCAGTTTAATTGGGTGTTTTAAAATACCATTTAGCTGCTGAGAAGTGTTTGGGTTTGTTGCAGGGCAGACTTGATCTGTCTTCTACAAGCTGCAGTAGAGGTCAGCTCTTGGATGGTACAAGGCAAAGTGCTTCACTTAATTCCATAGGGCTTTCATCACTAAATCCCATACTGCCTACCTCCTGTCTCAGGTATTACAATCAAAGTACTAAAAAAACTGCAAAGCAAGTCAACATACTTGTTCCCCAAACCCTCCCTCCCTGCCCCCCAGCTTCTTTACTTACCGCAATACTTTTGATTTGTGCATTGGGAACATTCCTCTCAGTGCTGCTGTCTCCTCTGGTTCAAAAAGCTGTCAAAAGGCAGAAGAAACTGGGTAGTTTCTTAATGACTCTTTTGAGGTTGCTGTATGTTGTGTACACATACACACCTATACAGTTTTTATCAGTGAATTCTTGCATGAATTTTCAATACCATGGTACCAGAGTACATGTTATCAGTCATGTGTTCATGTCCTTATCTCCAAGCTCTTTCTATCTTTGCTGTTTCTCATCACAATATGTAGTTAGCAGTGGAAGATCAGCAAGACCAAGTGCTTTCTGTGATGCCTTTTCCTGGTCTTAAAATCAAGAGGCATACACGGTTAGAAAGGGAAAAGGGATTTTACCTTGGTATTTATTTTAAGGATCCTTAGGTGTACACGTCTAGGTCATATGCCTTGAGATGCACCCTGCCGAGTCTATCTCTCTGTGTCTCTGTCTCTCTTCCCACCCCCCCCCCCCCCACAGTGGGTATAACATTATAGGTTTTACCAATTAGCATATCTATCAAAGATTCCCCAGTGAGAGGCTCGAGTGAGCCCCCCCTCCCCAAGGAACCTTGCCCTGGATGGTTCTATCTTGGTTTACAGAATATGGTCTGGAGAGGACCTTGGGGTGTGGGGCGCACTGATCCCTAGCTACGAAGCTTCTAAAATGTTGAGTCTCTTAGCTTGACAAACAAGTCCAAGAATGTAGGCAAAAAGCACTAGGAATACAGAAGTTGTAAAAAGGTATAACAGGGGTATAAAAGAAAAGGTAAAAATCTTCATGGCATCATTTGTGCTCTCCTTCCTGTGTTTCCAGTTGCAATTCAATGCATAGGATGTTTTCTTACACCAGGTGTGATAAAGAAGCAGCCAAGTCTACTTTTTTGTTGGAAGGGGTGTATTGTCGACTATGTAACTGCAGCACCAAGGAACTACCAAATTAGAGAAGTTCTTGGGGCAGTTCACAGATTGTAATTACTAAAAAAAAAAAAAGTCATGCAGGTTTCTCATTTTTCACCTTGGGTATTGATGTACCCAGGCTGATTTTTCCCTGAATAGATTGTAGAAAAAGAATGATTAGTCTGATTTCATAACAGGATACAGAGAAGTTGCATTCTCCCTGCTGTGTCCTTGGTAATACTACTTACAAAAATGTCTAGTATTAACTTTAGAATAGCCAAGGACAGAAAATCAATGGTTTGTTTAGGAAACCATCCTAAAAGTCTCTGCTCTAAAAATATCTGGATTAGTTGGTGTAATGGTAATTTTTTTTCTATTGTGTTGTAGAGCTCACTGTCAAAATTTCCTTCCACTTTTCATATACTTCTTCTTTAACTGGCTTTTTGATTGTTTTTCTAGTATCTCTTCCTACTGTTCTGTAATGCCTGTTTTCTGGTAGTAGAATTGTTCCTTGTGGATCATTTATGAATAGTTTCCTATGAATTTTAACAGTGTGAGATACATTATTCAGGTACTGATTAGACTGTCAATATTGCCTCACCACTCTGACTTGATTCCCTTGGTTGTGCACACACAGACTGCAGTAATCTTCTCACGGTGCAAAGATGAGTCAAGTCTTTTTCTCATTGTCTGACAAAGATATTGGTGTCTCCTTTACAACTGGTCTGCTTGGCTACATTTTTAAGAAAGTAAGGATTTAGTTATAACCATGTGATTACTTAAGTTATACAGATGCTTAAACATCCGCAGTATCTGGGCATTAGCTTTGCTCCCCTCTCCTCTGAAGAATAAAGATTTGTAGTATTAGAAATACCATCCTTCTCCCTCTCCCTTTAAGTTTGGGTTTAGTTTCTAGCTTTATTCTCTTCCACTTTTAGCCATAAATCCCTTCTCCCAGATTCTCCTTGACCCTCAGCACATTTCATTTATGGGCTTTCTAGTTTCTCCTTGACTAATCATCTTGTATTTTTTTAATAGCCTGAAGAACTTTAACCAAAATGCCATTTTTAATCTCATTTTCTGTTTCCAGCATGCATTTTAGTAATCCTCTTTTCTTATACTACTTGCAATTAATGTATCCCATTAGTGTCCCAGACTATCAATGTGTCGTTTGCTCAAAGGATTAATGTTGAAAAATGTATTAACACTAATACATAGTAAATGAGAGGGATTCCTCTTTTGCCTCTGACTTCAGCATGCTCACTGGAAACAAGAATGCTGCTTTACCTGGAGTCCTAACTAGAATGAGCATAAAATAGTAACAAGGACTGCTTCTTAAGAGATGGATTCTCCAAGACATTAATTAAAACCCGTTTCCAGTAGTAGGCAATGTTTTCCTGCAGTCTGTTGCGAATCCTCTTGTCGTTGTGTGCTGTATGCTTTTATGGTGACAGTCTTTGCCAAATCAGCCTGCAGAAGTAAAGGTTAACTAATTATTGAAATACTGCACCGAATTAGCTTTATAGCTACAGTTTTGAGGGGAAAGAAGAGTACAAACACAGGTTTGTGGTCTTCTTGGACCTCTTCAGTTCTGACCAGGTCCTGACAGGAGTAAAACAAACCTTCAGAAGGATTATGCTCTATCGCCTTGGAAAAATGCTTTCCTGTGGAGAGGTCAGGTACTCAATGTGCATCCTGGTGCGTGCAGGTTTGATTCAAGGTGCGTGCAGGCAGTATTAAAGTAGATGAGTAGATGATCTCCAGTTACCCCTTCCAAGCTTGGCATTTCTGTAATTGTTCCTAGGATGTGAAGAGGACATTTGAATTGGATTTTATAACTGATGAAACCTTAAAATGACTAAGTAGATTAGAAACTACTCACAGAAACGTTGGAAGTCAGGCTCCTGGTTTTGTAATAACTGAGTTCATTCTGTGATGTCTGAGAGCCCTGGTGCATGAGGATGATTTTGTCTGTTGTTTCTGTTGCCTGCATGATCTCATCTACATTTGAAATAGAAAGTAGTGGTTTCCTTTTTTCATGTGTGTCTGTTTGCAAGACTTTTAACATCAATTCTCAAAAACCAACCTAAATCCAGTGGTCATAAATGGTCCGTTCAATGTCTTTAAAAAGAGTAAGTTGCTAACAGCTGACGGTATAGTGAATGTCAGGCAGTAGATACTTATAACATTTTGAAGACAGTTGAAACTGTGTCCAAAAAGAGTTCAGTCAGGGTCTGAACTGCGTTTTAGCCTTATAGCTTTATTCTTACATATGAGGATTCAGGATGGGCAAATAGGAAGCTCCAACCGTATGACCCATCATTAGAGATGATCTAATCCTGCAATCCAGTTAAGGCAGCATGATTATTAGAGCTGGATGGAAAATGAAAAAAATGAAAATTAGGAAGTAAATCAGAAAAGTTAATTTCATTGTTTGAAATAGTTGTTGATGTTATTAATTGATGGTTGGATCGCTTCCCAGATGGTATTGTTGAAAAAATTGTCATTTCGTGCTCTATTATGCAGAGGAAAGGAGATGTACTATTCCCATCACTAAATTAAAAGGTACCTGCATTGAGGAAGGAATTCAGAGGAAGATTGAAAGGTACTCATTCTTCCAAAGTTCATACATGTGTTATGCTTGCATGCTTTCAAAGATGCTTGGCTTCAGCAGTACACTTGCAGAGTGTGACAGCATGGGAATAAATGTTTGCATTTCTGAGATTCAAAACTAAGGAGGTGCTACTTTTCAACCATTAGCTAAACTGATAGGGCAAGCAACAGGGCTCTTCATTCTTTTCTGTCAGTTATCAAGGCTTGATATTTTGTCTTGTTTGCAAATGCTTATTGCAAAATTCTGAAATAAACTTCAAATGTTTAAGAGCCTCACTCTTCAGTGAATGCCATGATATGTAATTTTTGGGGAACAGATTTGTGCCTGTTTGGATTTCATGGACAAGTACCACTTTCTATATGTTGGGAATTTGGACTTTTCTTAGTATTCTACAGGCAACTTGAATAATTTCCAAGCTCTTCCAACCATCAGTCTTAAAATTCACTAGAGTGTGCAAATGTGGCATCTGGATCTTCTTCAGAACCAGAATGTGACACATTGCAGAAAGGCAGAACAGTTTGGATAATATTGTTGAATATTTTTGTAGACGAGTTCTTAGTTTTGTCGGTCTTTTTAGCTTGTGATATTAAAAATAGAAATATTTAGTGTGTTCATTTCTTATCTTGCAAAATGACTTGCTGTATGAATTGACCCACATTCCTTAATAAGAAATAATTTTAAGCCAACCTTAATGTGCAGCTTGATATAGATCTTACAGTTGCCACTAATTATCTGATACAAAGTGCTAAATTTATGATGCAAGCTGTTAACTGGGTGTTAAGGCAATGTTATTTAACAGCTAGTGTTTTGTTGACATTAGGAAGTAATTGAAACGATTTGGAGGTTACTCTTAATGGTCAGTTATTGTCTAGTCTTAACTCATCGCTTGAATATGATTTGATATCATTTTCTGAAACCATAGAGTATCCTTAAGTCGCTGTGATTCTTGCGATTGCTACTTTCGACTGTTATTGCTACTATTAATTTGTTCAATTTGGCTTTGATTTTTTTTTTTTTTTTTTCCTTAGTAATGTGAAACCACACAGTTTTCATTTTGGACCTCCACTGTTTTTTTATAATTTTTCCCCACCTCTGTTCAACTGTCTTTTGGAAAATCTGTTTTGACTATAGATCTTTAAGACTTGCATAGGGCCTAAATTCAACATAAATGTGCTGGCTTTCAAAAAATACTAATTGTGATTTTTGGCCTGTTGCTTTCTTTGCACAGCCCTGAGACTGTTGCTTGTACATCATTGCCATGTATATCCTCACAGGACCCTGCTATCACATTCTGACTATTTCCACAATACCAGTTTTGGTTCTTTTCTTCTCTGCAGATGTAGTTAGGATTTGGATCTCGCAATGGAAGTTCTTCTACTTGTTCTGTGGTAATTGAAACCCAGCACATCTTATCCCATTCACTAAATTGCAAAGCTGTTTCAAAGACCTTGCAGGACTTAAAAGTACCTGCAATCATTATTCTTCAGTGACAAATTAGAGTTCTTACTGACATCTTTTCAAATGTGTCTGGCAGTACAACCTGGGGGAGACTTCAGTCAGTGGCTTTCCTTTGAACAAGGTTCTCTTGTGATTGCTTGAACACATTAGGGAAAAAAGAAAGAATGGGAACTGTGTTTAATTTTTTTTTCCTGAGTGCTAGTAAATTAACAAAAAGAGGCATTATTTAGAAAAAAATGGTGAAATGTATGTACTTAACTCCAAAAGTATAATCCTGGAAACCTGAAGCTTGGTTATTGACTAATCCTGAAAGCACAAAGTCTGAATAGGAGCTTCATTGATAATTTCACTTATTTTTTTTATTTGTGAGAGAACACATCTAGCACACAGCTTTACTTTCTTGGAATACCTCAAAAAGACCGGAAAATTTTAATGCAAATCAAAGCTTATATTGCTTACAGTCCTCATCAACTTGTGGTTGGTGTTCTTGATTCCTTGTAACTATTAGTTGCTTATCTTGTGATTAAGCTTTTAGGTTTATTAAATACAGGCATAAGTTGTGACAATATAGCTGCAAAATTAAGGGAAAATTAGACCATGAAGAATGAATTAACACCTTGTCATTCACTCCTTTTACATTTTAGCAAACAAAAGCAATACCACCCCTATATATTTCAGCTATATAAAGCTTATGCAGGCTTGTTCACATCGAAGATTTAGTGAGGTTTCATAGTTCCAGAATAGCTCCCAATGTAGCAAGAAGAGTCCTCTGCTGAGGACTGGTAGTGTGGGTTTTAACAAAAATGAAGTTTTGGTCTCAGTGCAGAAAAGAAAGGAACTGCCCTTATTTCTAAAATGACATATGATATCCCTTTGCTTAATCCCTGAATGAAGTGTAGGAGATGGAAGCAAGTATGAGGCTGGGGACTCTGAGAGGAGGCAAGAACTCCTGAGTGGAGGCAGGAGGGTGGTAACACTAACCCAGGATAAACAAGAGAATAAAGGTGGTATTACCTTTTTATTTTTTCTCTTAATTTTTTTGTTTGTTTGTTTGTTTTTGTTTTTGACTATTGGGATTCTATTTTAGGATCCCTGTTTCTGTAAACTGTATAGGAAGCCTGAATGTCTGACATGAGATCTTAGAATGCTTAATGCTTACATAGAAATGCTACAAAAATTCATCTTCATGGTGCCTTAATTGATTTCTGGACCTTGCTGCAAAGGGTTCTATAGTAAAAACACTCATTTCACTGAAATACTGCCTTTTCTTAATTGAGATCAGAAAATCAAGTGCTTCCAGAAAGTGGGATGCTGCAAGCCTATATTAAATTTGCCATTTATTTCTAGTGTTATGTTAAAAGCTTGTATTAACCTTCTTTACAAGGATTGATATTTAAATGGAAAACGAAACAGTTAATGGCATTACTGAATTATCTAATATGGAAAGATAATGGTTTGTATTATCTGCAGTCTTGATTACAGGAAAAGTTATATCATTTTGTATCTATTTACGATAAGAAGCAAACTCTGTCTTTTGCTCCTCCATTATTTTTCTGCTAAGTGAGAGGTGATTTTTTTCTTCCCCCGAAACTTTTTGATTGTCCTTCCTCTACCAGCCAACACTGATCAGAATAATTTTATGGTAACCCTTGTATCATTAGTTTCAAATGAGGTTTGTATCCTTCTATGTTTCTTCCTTAGTACATGCAGTGGCAGAGAGAAAATACCTGATAGAGAATTTAGAATTCCAGGCAAAGTTATAACAGTACTTAGTAGAATTTTATTTGAAGATATTAATCTAAATCAGAGGATTTGTTTGGTGTTGGCCTAGTAAGTTTGAGTCAGAATCAATATTACACCCAGATCTCCTCAATCTGAGTGTATTATCTTTACTGCAGTATTTTTTCTTCTCTTAAAATATACCTGTGTATGTATACATACAGACACATAGACACACACATATGCACAGACATGTCTGCATTTGAACTACAATACAATTACCAAGATGTTGGATCATTAAGGCAAAAAATAATTCTAACAGGTATATGGTTTTTGAACAAGAGACTAATGTGGAGAAAACAGATGTAATAGAGCCTGACTGCTCAGGCTCACTCTATTTCATGACTTCTGTGGAAAAATTGCATGCCTGCTTAGCTGTTGTAGCTATACAAAGGGACAGCCACTGTTTGTATAGCACAGAACATTTTCTGAATTGTGGAAGGGATGAGAACCAGAAGACATGTAACTTCTGACGTCACAGTTTATAAATTACAACTATTACAACTGGATTGTTTTGGTCTTAAATTTCTATTTTCAAAAATAAAAAAAATTATCATTTTTGATTGATTTGTAACAATTTATTTTCCATGTCCTGTTCATTTGCCTTCAAAGTCTGTTCTCTCAACTCTCTTAGATAAATTTCCACTATAAATTATTGTTATTTTGTTAGGTAGGCAGAAATAAACAAGTCTATTCATTAAGTATTTTTATACCAAAATAATCTATAAAAAATGCTACATTTATTGCCTGTGGGCTTTTAACTTATTACTTTTCTCAGAACAGTTTAATGTCAGAGAAACCAATCAATAACACCCTAAAATGTTTATAGGATTATGTATAATGCTCATAATGTAATAATGTGCTACTTAAATTCCTGTAAAAGTTAAAAACTATAAACAAGTTTTTAAGTTCTTGATATTCAGGCTGCTGGTAGATATAAATTCTTTTAGGTTTTGGTAAATATAGTTTGATCTTTGTGACAAATGGGATGTAAATAGTTGTCAAGTGGGTTGAGAAGTTTCCGTGTCCTGCTGCATTGTCACTGGAGACAGAACCTTCTCTACTGTCAGCTACTGAATATTTTGTGAAGCTTTCCTGTATGTTCTAACATCTTCTAAAAGCTACACTCAATAAATCAGATTCTTCTTTTCTCTGGCCCTTTTATTAGTGACTTAACAAAGCTGCAGGGTTATGTCATTTCCATGAATATTTTCAATTATGTCTGTCCAATACTCAGATGAAAAGTTGGCTGTGTGGGTTGTTAGTGGTTTGCCCTAAAGGGTGAGGATCTGGATGAGCAATAGCAGCCATTCTACTAGATGTAGGAAAAGTGAACCAAATATAAACCTTTCTACCTTTACTCCTTCTTTTCCATTTTACGTTGGTGGGACAGGGTGTGACACGTTGCTTCTGTTCTGAAACCTATGCAAACCTTTTGCTCATAACTCTGGAGGCCACAGCCATAGTCTAAAGTGGTTTGATGTGAGCTGGATGGAGGGGAAAAGGAAGAAATGCTAGGAAGACGTGAACATTCTCCCCTTTACAGGAAAAAGAGACCCAAACTCTCCTAGTATTCCAAAATTACCACAGACTGCATTTACAGTAGTTACCAAAGTCCTTAGAAATTTGAATCTTGGCTGTTGTCTTACATTATTGCATATGTGATCAGGCATTGGTGTTAATACTTCAGATGTCTGTGAACAATAACGTTGGCAAAATACAAAAACCCCACCTTGAGCCCATGATCTGAGTATATTTGAATAAAGATCATCTAATTTTGCAGTCTAGTTATAACACAAAAATCTTAGAATCTGTACAGCATTAAAAATGCTATTTTTCAGGTATCAAAGTAAAGCTTGAGGCTAAAAGACCTCTGGCTTATTTCCAGTTTGCATCCATATGCCTTTGTGACTCTTACAATAAGAAACACTATATTCCTCCATCCCTGTGGCTCTCGTGTAATTTATTTACCTGGGGAAGCTCTGCTTTTAGATGCAGCATCTGGTTTTCAATGATTTCCTGCTCTTAGCCAGCTGAATTGACTGAACAAGAAAGAGGTCAAATCTGTTGCCTGAGGTCACACATTGAATGAATGCCTGAGCTTGGATTTAAAGTGAGACCTGAAGTATTCCCTCTTGTTTCTTTGCTACTTGTAGTAAATACTTATTTTAAAATGTCAGGTATATTTGGGAATAATCAATCTGTATTATACACAAGTAGGAAATTATAATGCCTAACCTGGTATTTGCCAAGTACCTACATAGCTCTTGCAAATGTTATCTGCCAAAGCAGCTAGAAATCAGGAAAATGGTAGAGTATTTTACAGTTACAAAATATAAACATATATAAAAAATACTGTTAACTGGTAAATGAGGAGACACTTTTTAAAACTCAGATAATTATTTATGTTAACGGGAAATTTAGCACAATGCTATTTCCTATAATGTTATCCAAGTGAGAAGAAAATGTCTCCTTTATTCTTGTTCTCAAGAATAAATTATACTCTGGGTGTCTTTATAGAATCTGAATTAGAGGGCCATGCACCCCCGTGTAGCATCTTCCTGGTATTCTGCTTGAAGCATTCATTATTTTTTTAAAAATTAATCGTCATTAAATTGTATGTTAGAAGTTGTAGAAATTCAGTCTCTACATTACCGTATTGGAAAACTTTAGTTGTGATTAAGGATATGGAAAAATGAGTTTCTCTCTATAGCTGACAGATATGAACACTTTTGTTATAGATTAAATATTTGTAAAGATCTTTTTCTGTTTCTTCTGTGAGCAAAGACCCCAAACGTGTGTATCTACAGAGATGTTTTATTCAATTTGGAAAAAAAACACTGATATCATCAACAGGACTTCTAATGTCTCAAATCAAGCTAATTCTGAAATACTCTTTCACACTAAGAATTGAGATAATTCTGACTATTTTAAATTTTTCTATTAAAAAAAGTACTGGCACAGTCCTGTGCAATTATAACTGCAGCTTCTAGATGGAAACAAGTAATCTGAAAAAGGACTCCCTTTTCTGGCTATGGTGAAGTTGCATACTCATAAAACACCTAGGAGAGTAGTTGAAATGACAATCCAGTCTAAATGGAGTAGTAATAATTATGCTCTCAACTCCTGAAATGAACTTCACAGTCATTCAGCAATAGCACTTAACCATAATAGTTTAAACAGCTCCTGGGAACGTTAAGAAGTCCTCTCCATCATGCAGAGGCTGAAAGAAGAAAGAAGCTGGGTCAGTCAAGCAGAGAGACACAGTTCAATGAAAAATAGGAGAAAGCATTGACAGGAATTATTTTGACCCATGACACTTTTTTACTTTCTAGAGGTAATGAAAGGGACCCCTAGAAGAAATGTATGAGAAGTTTTGTCTTCTCTTCTTGGCTGTAGAAACAGTGTCATGTTAGGAGTCCTATAAATCCAGAAATAGGCTGGAATGATTTAGGAAAGACCATATATTTGTGAAATCAGGAGGGGTGTTGTAACTGCTTCATTTTGCTTAGCAGGCTGCAGCTCCCTGAGAGCTCAGAGGGGGTTGCCTGGGGCAATGCGACCCAGTCACATCCCGCAGTCCATTTCGGACAGCCCTGCGATCTTGCTCTGGTCAGCCACCAGCATTACAACCAGTGATGACAGAGGAGGCGAAAAGGGTTTCTCATGAGGGTTGAGATGGCTTTAATCACATCCCGCCCCCCCCATCTCCAGACGCGGAGAGAGACCTCGTGGTCTGGGTGTGGGGTGGTTTTGTCAGGGGCCCAGGGGGTTCCCTGGGCGGAGTTGGGTACAGGAGCAAATAGGGAGAAACCGAGGGTGGGGCCAGGGCTAGAGCAGAGGGAACCAGGAAGGGGAACGTGGTATCATGAAAGCAGTGGGTTAACAGGCTACCACAGAGGGGCTTTTTTTTTGGGTTTTGTTTTTTGTTTTTTTTTTTTTTTTGTTTTTTTTTTTTAAGAACCCATTGACTTGTTCATGGAGTCTGGCAAGAAAACAAAATTGTTTCTGTAGGGGGCTCCCTGTTTTCTCCACAAAATGTCCCCAGGAAGTAATAAGAGTGCTCTTCTTTACTGTAGTGTCCCAGGAGCATGTGAGTAGAGAGCAAGGAAGAGATCCTGAAAGGAGTATGAGATACAGCAAATCAGGGAAGAGGAAAGCCAAGCAGGAGCATGGAGTTGATGGCAAGGGGATCTGTGCAGCCTGTGAGACAGAATCTAGCTGTTTCTCTGAGCTGGCACTTGGAATAAATAAGCATTGGATTTGGAGACTGTTTGGGCCATCTTTTATTTTATCCTATTATGCGTGTGGAGGAAGGGTTTTCCTGCTGCCCCTATGCAGGGAGCCCACAGTCAGATTAAGTTTTTATTGAGATTCTGCTAAAGGACTGTAGCATAAAATAAGCTGTTGCAGTCAGTAGTTAACTCCCTTGCATGGATTTAAAATAAAGAAAAGAATGAGTTTGAAATAGTTAATGGCCAAGGTATTGATGGAATAATCAAACTAGTTAGGAATAGACTTCTACAATTCTGTGTTATGGAGGGAAAAGCTTTTTTTTACTTGGTCTCAGTATTGTTTAGAAAACATGGTTTTTTTTTTTTTTTTGACACATCAAGAATGCATAGAACCTTTTCACTTAATTTCAAGTAGGCTTCCTTATTATCACTCTGCTGAAAATGCTTGAATTTATAGGAGAGCATTAAGTGAATAAGAGAGCTAGTGCTTAAGTAGAAAATATTCAGCTTGGCAGATCTAAAGAACTATTAGGTCATTCATGAAAGGAATTAGTGTTTTCCCTGAATCTTCATTTGGACATAACTTGGAAATATTTGCATCCTCTATACATCATAATGTTTCAACTCTGCTACCCAGCAAAGACAGGAGATATTTTGTTCTACCTCTTGTATGGATAAAGCTGGAAGTGACGTAGACATAACAAAAAGCAAGGAGCAGAAGATATGAATGATTGCTGTTAGTTTAAAATGAGAGTCAAGCTAAGAAAAAAAAGGCATCATTTGGATACTTCAAACGTGTTTTGAAGTTGCAATTAATAATGAATTACAAAACATTTTCTGCCTATATACTAGTACAACTAACAGATAACCTATAAAGTGGTACTGACTTCAACTAGGCCTAGACTTAGACCCTTTTAAAAATTAGACTTTCAGCAAATACAGTATATAGATTAAAATACATTCTTTTTCCTTATAGTCTTTATAGGCTTTTTTTTTGTAAAGCTCCTTTTGAGGGTGCATTTTGCAATTGCTGCTTTTTAAGTTTGCTGCAAGTTTCAGACTTATTCAACAAGTTTTCTATATAAAGTTTACTTAGAAAGAAATCTCTCCTATATAAAGTTTACTTAGAAAGAAATCTCTCCCTTTGCTACTTCAAATGCACAAACCCCATACACCGTATATGTGCTCTGGAGGAACTCCAGGAATGGTTGGATATAACGCCTTGTAGCGAACGTGTGCTTTATGAGTGACGCTTGCACGGGAGCACCAAGCTCTTGCTGGGCAGTGATGTACTTCTTAAATGAAGTACAGGGGACAACAGTGCAGGCTGCAAAATGTACTTGAAAAATAGAAACAGATTTGTTAGCTTTCTGCTATCGTGGCTACAGTGACAGCAGGTATCAATTAATTTTTGGTTATGTTGGTGAAAGCTAGTCCTGTAGCTTAGTGCATAACCAAGCTGTAAGGAACTCCCCAGACCTGCTCTTTTTTAGAGGTATGATCTGTCCTGTATTAGTCATACCTCATCTGAAAACCTTTTACGGTGTTTGCTATGAAGCGTAAGTGGTCCTGGAAGTGTCTAATACTGCTTTCCTCTGAAGAGCCAGAGGAAAGCTGCTGGATTTTTCCCGCAGTACAGTGTTGCTTTGGTAGATTTCCATCTGTTTGTTAACCAGCACATGGCGCCATCTGAAACATTCCTGTTGTCATAAAATGCCCAGCTATGATTAAAAGTTCTGTGTTGGAAGAGTAAAAGTATTTCACTGTCCTGCATAATACCAGGAAATAGAAGATTTGTGTATTTCCTTTCCATTGTCTGCTTTTTGGAACTTTATTCTTATCTCTATCTTCTCACTTTTGTGTGTAATTAAACTTCTTAGATGCAACAGTGCATACCAGTACCTTGTTTCTTCTTCATTCTTTCACACTCTCCTTTTGCGAGTGGTTTTCATTGGTGTTTTTCTTGCAGCACACTAGATGTTGTAATGCTGTGCTTTGAATAGTCAAAAATTATTTCTTCAAGCCTATTGCAAGGCTAAATTTGTATTCCAACCTTTGTATGTATATCTGGCTTTTGGAAGCAGGAAGCAGGTTGGTTTATGGAATTATTTATTTATTCATCAATTACTAGTTATTTATGTGGTTCCAGCAGGTGGATTGAAGGATTCATTGTTTGATACACATAGAGCTGAAGAAAAGTCTTTGCTTCAGAGAACTTAACCTTTAGGATCCCCATGATATCTATCTGCAAGGTGTGCATTCTTATTCTAGCTTCTAATTCTGTTAAATTTTGCATTTGTTTTCTCATCTATAAGGCACTGTTTTGGAAACAGGTTCCCTACACACAGGCTAACAGTATCAGAGAGTTACTGCATTGTGATTTATTTTTTTTTTTTTTCTACTTGAAACCACTCACTTCATTTGAATTTCCATCAATTCAAAATTTTCTCTTCCCTTGAGCACACTTTTTCCATATTTTTCATTCAAAGTACTATTAATACTTTCTGATTATTCAGCAGAAAACTAAAAATGTCTCTTGAGCTACTCAGCCTGATTTAATTGGTTTTGGTGTATGGCAAGCTAAATTCAGATCTCCATTTATCAAACCCCAAGTCTCTCCCCCCCTTCTAAAAGTGAGCGGTGCTCAGGTGAAAAAAAATCACGAGACAAAAAGTCTGTTTGAGACTGTGCATAAAAGATTTTGTAACATTCGCAAGGTCACTGCAGCACAGGAATTAAAGGAAAGTTGGTGCTTGTATTTTTGCTCCCCCCCACTTCTGTGCTTCTCTAAGCCCCTAGACTCTTATTCCTGACAGGTTTCCAGATTTCTCTGAATTGGTTTGAAGTAATATTTTTACTTTGTTCTTTGTTTCTCCATTTTTTACTTATATGGGAACAAAGGAAAAATGGTGGGGGAGTGCATAAGAATATAAAATATTCTTTTCTTGTGTATCAAAGACAAGCAGTATATTCAGAGGGTCAAGGTTCCACTTTTTCCTGAAGAATTTAAATTCCTAGGCCCCCTGGGGGATGTGCAGTTGAGTAACCATCACCTTAAAACCTTTGTTTCCTGTTTAAATTTAACATGCTTTACCAGTTACCTTTGAAAATCCCCTCTCCTTCTTCAAACCCCGCTAAATTCTACCTGGTAAGCTTTTCTTACTTTGGACTTCTCAAACTTCAGGACAGTTGAATCATTTCATTTCGCTTCATTTACATGCCTAATAAAGATCTGGCATGCGTGTTTGTCCTAATCTTGGCTAAATATCAATCACCTAATTGGTCACAGCTTCAGAACTTGGACACTTCTATTTTAATTCTATGCTCTTACAACCCCACATGCTGCTGGGTCTCTTGGTTTATTTTTCTCAAAGTGGATAGAAGAAGGAAAAGGCCCTCAGATCAAAGGCTAAGAGAATTAAGATTGTCCAGCCTGGAGAAAAGAAGGCTGTGGGGTGACCTAATTGCAGCCTTCTAGTATCCAAAGGAGCTTACAAGGAGGGTGGAAGAAGACTATTTAGAAGGGCGTGTAGTGACAGGACAAGGCGGAATGGCTTCGAACAAAAGAGATTAGGTTTAGATTAGATGTTAGTTCTTTACTATAAGAGTGGTGAGGCACTGGAACAGGTTGTCCAGAGAAGCTGTGGCTGCCCCATCTCTGGAACTGTTCGAGGCCAGGCTGGATAGAGCTCTGAGCAACCTGGTCTAGTGGAAGGTGTTCCTGCTCACAGCAAGGGGGTTGGAACTAGATGATCTTGAAAGGTTCCTTCTAACCCAGGCCATTCCATGATGCTGTAATAAAGTAATTCCTCTGTGGTCTTCTTGTTGTATTCCTGTCTAGGTCACCATTAAAATGGCTCAGTAGTGTAGGAGAAAGGTGAAGTTTGGGTAAGCCTTTTAGTCATATGCAGTTATACGGAGCATACAATTGTCTATTAAGGATGCTGAATGCCACCATGGCTTCACCAAAAATAAACATTTTCAATTTTTGATACAATTTTTTTTTTGGTTGACTAAATATTTGGAAAGCATGCCATTTATTTTGGGGTGTGAGAGTGTTTTTTTTTACACTGCTGAACTGCTTCATTCGAGGTTTGTAAGATCAAAAATGCTGACATGAATAATGGAGAAGTCAAACTAACTCCTAACAGGTTGAGTTCGGGAGGAAGAAATAAATGAGAAACAATCTTTCTAGCAAACTCTCATGAGCAGAACCCCTGGAGTGGGTTGAGGAATATTTCCCTTTTCCACTTATATTATGCTGTTTATTTATAGATGGGACTGGTTTCTCTCTGAAAATGTCAGGCCTGGCTGTTGTTTATGTAGTGAAGGGTTTGATGGCAGGAAGGGGGAGACACAGGAGCAGCACTATACTGCACATTTAATCTACCTTGTGAATAATGCTTAGTTAAGGCAAAGACACACCAGGATAAAAAAAAAAAAAAAAAAAAATCCTTGCAATGCCTGTATGTACAATAGAAGGAAGACAGAAAATACAAAAAGGATACAAATTAGAGGCTGCACTGAAGTTGAGCGAAAGGTGAATCAGGCCCTGAGCTTGGAGATCAACATGCTGTTCAGATTTCTGGGAGATGGTGGAAAATAACTGAAATGCTTACTGGGGTAATATGCAGACAGGAAGGTAATTCTTAAGAGCTTCAGCTCATTAAGTCCATTTGTAGGAAGATTCTGGTATGGGGACACTGTGTTGAACTGAGTTACACAAATTAGAGATATGTCCCAATAACTGGTGTTTTTGCTAGAATCATAGGATTGGAGATGAGTGGGTGAGCTTAGCTCATTGGAACACTTTCTCACTCACATGCTGTGCCTGGTCTGTACGCCCAAGTTGGGTCTGCTCTACAGATGCCATATGGGATGCTGTACTGCCAGGCTCTTGAGTGGGACAGGTACATCCCCCTGCAGTAAAATGCTACTGAGGTGCTCAGGGACCAACCGACTCCTAGGGGCAAGAAGAAGAGATTTGACTGGAGGTTATAATTTCTGACTATGATCCCTGTGCCTGATACAAATAGTATTCAGGCTAACTTGACGATGTTGATGGGGAGAAAATAGCTGTACCAAGGTATGCTTTGTCAGCAGCTTTGAAAATGCCAACACCACTAAAATTGCACCTCTTTGCCTTTTTAGGTACTTAAGCATGGTTTAGAAAACCATTGCATCACATATGTGTGCTTTGTAGAGCAGTTGTGAGTATTCCTTTATAGGTCAGGGACTGTCTCGGATACTGCATCTTACAGAGAAAGCCCTTGTGTCATTTGAAGATCTAATTTGGGGATCAGTGGTAATACTGGCTGGGGCTGGCGGGTGGTGGGGGTGGAGTTCAGTAAGAGGTGGTAAGTCATCAAGTTATTAGTCATAATTCCTAAGACAGTAAAATGTACAAGTCCTAATTCTAAAGATAGTAATAGAACAAAAAAGAAAACAACATTTAGGTCAATGAATACACTTCTGTTCACATCAGAGTAGAAAGCTTAATTAACTGAGTGTTTTATGTCATTTGCAAACATCATACAGACTCTGTTCAATTATACATCTGTTTTGTCAGTGCCAAGGGAATACTCAGGGCTCAGCTGATCTCCATGTCTGGAATTCTCCTATGCAGTAATCTTCTGCATTACTTTTAATTAATAATAAAGACAATAATTAAAGTGTTCTTTTATCTTAAATCCTTTGACTTGCAGGCTAAGACATCCTGACTGACACCTCTAGCCTTTGCTTATCTGCTCCCTTTAAGGGCAGTCAGGAGGAGAGGCACTTGCCAATGCCTGGGGCAGAGTGTAGGGGAGAAGCTGAATTGCCAAGGGTCTGTTCTCTGCTCTGCTGCTGCCTCCTACTTTTGGTACTTGATCTCCAAAGGAGTCCCAATCCACAGCCTCATTTGGATCTATAAACAATATAGTAAAAGCCTGATATGCTTTTCAGAAAGTTCTATTATGTAGGGAGAGCCAGTCCTTGCTGCCTGCAGGCTAGATATTGACTTTTAATACAGCCCCAAGCAAGTGAAACACTGCTCATAAATAGCCTCAGGAAGAACTGACCTCAAAACACATCCTCACAACACAATCCTTCTCCCAGTTACTTTCTATTCTGAAGGGCCGGTACCTCAGTGTTGCCTTATAGCAGTGATATATTACTGCTTTCTATTGCCTTGTTTTCAGCTATTTTGCTCCTTTATGTTACAGTGCTATTGGTCTCATGCCCATCAATTCTTACATTACAATACAAAGAAGTGCATGCAATGTCCTGCTGATCCTGGGCTATTTCATTACTGCTTATGCACATCAGCTGTGCTCAGCTGCAGTGCTGGAGTTCAGAGTTTACAGTAAAATTCTTCATAAAAAGAACACAGACAATAAGAGCAGAAAGAGCTGGGTTTGTTTAAAGTAGCTTGAAGAAGTTTGCCCTCTCAGTAGTAGCCTCACCTTGGCTTTGTCTATGACCTGATGCTTGCACTGATACTGAATTAACAGTATTAATTTTCTTACTGCAGGCAAGGTCATAGTGATCAAGTGACTTAAACAGGTTTATAGTCCTAGGTACACTGACTCCTCATGCCTAATTTTTATTCTAGGCAATTTCTTCTAGACATCAAATACTCATGAAAAATCAATGTTAAAACTCTCACTGTAGATGATTTGATATTTTCAGGAAAAGAGATGAATCTGTTAGATGTATTTTAAGAAATTTGCTGAAAAAGTTACTGGGACATCACTCACTCCCCAGTTCCCAATTATTGATATAGCTATGGTTGAGGACAACATTATAGTTTTAGGACCTAATAAAAATTTTAAAGAGTGAAAGGACTAGTAAAAAATGTGGAGATACTCCCAATGCAAAATCTTCTCTGGCAAGATGAAATAAAGTTATATCTCTATTAATACAGAAACTCACTGCACTTGAAGGGACCTGCAATACAACACTTGGCTTACTTGTTGGGCTCATCTGTTGTTGACAATGCCCAGTAATGTCTGCAGCAAAAATGGCCTGCACATGTGGCTCCATTCATGAACTTTGTCCTTAGAGTATGACTGATTAGAGACCTCATTTTAGGGATTAAATAAGGCATAAATATTTAAATTGCTCTTCTTTTGCAGATAATCCAATCAATCCAGATTTCTTTTAATATGTGTGTTTTTACCTATAATTTAATTGCAAGCAAAAATTTATGTTTTGAGAAGTTAGAAAAGGAGGCAGTTCTTCCCAAAGGATCCAATTCATTTTCAGGTACTATTTTACAAATATTATTGCAGGGATGGACATGTGTGCAATCTGTCACAGGCCAAGTGGGATGTGTATTTGTTTCTGATACTATAGGCATATAGGTGGTTCTGCTCTGTCAGTACTGTATGGTAAAATTACATCTTAATTTAACTTCTTGGAGCTGGTTTGTCTACTCGCACTTAGAGTACTTTATAGGATATAGGTGTCTGAGAAGTTTGAGAAAGCTGTATTATAAGCTTATCTAAAATAGCTGTGGGCATGTTGGTGTAAGACAAGGAAGGAAGTGCAAAAGAATCAGTGAGTGATGAGTAGAGAAGAATGTTTCCATCCATTCAAGTGAATTGTCACTGCATTCTTCACTCTTTATTCATCAGCCACAAAAAAAGGCAAAAGGTAATGGAAAAAAAAGGCAGGAAAGAGTTAAAACACTGCTTTGCTGTGCTGTAATTGATTCAGCTGTATCATCCATCTTACATGGCTAACTTTTAATCACTGTGGTAAAAACATGAAGGGTTGCAAAGAAGAAACTGTTGTTTCTGCATGGAAAAGAGTTAAGGGCCAAATGGGCAAGTAAGGAATAGGCATCATTTAATATACTGGCACAGTGGATAATGCAATAGGAGGGAGCAAATATGTTGAACTAGGAAAAAGATTTGAAAATGAGA
Source organism: Corvus kubaryi (assembly GCF_017639235.1). Lineage (NCBI taxonomy): Eukaryota > Metazoa > Chordata > Aves > Passeriformes > Corvidae > Corvus > Corvus kubaryi. Next base: position 2,307,878 of record NW_024582083.1, read on the forward strand.
ACAACTTTTGAACTTTATATACCTGGAAAAGGGGAGCAATTGTGTGAATTCAAGTCAAGTGGTACTTAAAACAGCTGGGACTGGGAAAACTGCACAGTGGAAACTGCAGTTAATTTGAATTCTATGGAGATAAGTTAAAAGAGGATTAGAGTTGTATACAGAAAGTTTTGACAGTAAATATGTGAGTTTCAGATATATACCAAATATGGTCATGTTTTGGATGCCTGAAGGGAGTGGGTCAGGGATGTCAAAGGCCCTTGCACTCAGATGGCAGGAAAGAAAGTGAAGTTACCAGAAATGAGAGGGTATATACAGTAGGGTAGAGTGTAAGAGGAAAGATAAATATTGCAAATAAGACCAGACTGGTTATATTGACAGTGAAGTGCCAACAAGATTGTGTTTGTGAGACAGCTGAAAGGCAGAATAGGAGAAAGTAATTGGAAAAGTAATTCTTTAAGTGGCCACCTACAAGGAATGCAGGAAGGTAAGTATGAGGTGCCTTAGACTAACACTTTGTGATACTGTTTGAAGTTATACCTTCAGTCTCTGGGTTTTTCACTCTTGTCCAAGAGTGAAAATCTTCTCATGGCTTGTGTTCACTATGATGCCATGGTCAAAACTAATCACTGGATTAAATATGCGTGCAGATCAAAGGCTGCAGGTAGTATACACTCAGTAGTGTGTAAACTATAATGCTAATAATAAAATACACATATTAGGGATGTTTTCCCCACTTATGTCACAAGCCCCAAGAAACTTAAACTGGTCCCAAAAGCCACGAGGCATAGCATTGCATTGGTATTCAAAGAAGGAGGTGCTTTGAGGAAATCACATAGTTCAGCAAGATTTTGTCTATATTCTTGCTGAAATAATTTTAATTCAAAACCACAGTTCGTTCCTGTGGTATAGAGCATGATTTCTTTTTCTGAGGTTGGTGACACTTACTCTCTTGTAGTATGTATTTTGCTTGCAGTCTTTAAACTTCATTAATTTGCCACAGATTTTGCCATTATACTGCAATACTGACTACCTTTCCTCATAAAATGCATGAATCATTTACTTATTTTCCTAAGTGGTGGTGAATAGGGAAATTAAATGCGTTAATATATTCAACTTAACTAGGTGGCCATACCTCAAAAAGAGCCTCAATGAGTCTCAGTCAGTTGGTTAGGTTAGACAAGCATGCAGCCATTTACTTAATCAAGAAATAGTTATCTCAGTGCACAGAGGTGTGAGGGATTTTTATTTTTCATATTTTTTTAGTGCTAGTATTATGGTATTTAAGGCACTGTGAATTCATACACCTTTAGGGAGAAAGCATAAAGACTTTCCTTAAAGTTTCACTAAAAAAGCTGATAGTCTGTTATGTCTGAAGCTGTAAGTCTGCTGGTGGTCATTGCAGGTTGCTTCATGAAGTGTAACCCAATACTCTACAATAATAAATCCACCCTAATTGGAACTTGATGATCCTTGAGGGGGAAAAATGTACCCCCTGAGGGGGTGCAGTGTACTCTTTAGATCTTATTTCTAACCTTTTGGGCTCCTTGCAGACGGCAAGAATTGAAGTATTGTCGCAATGTTTCTCAGTACACCTTCTGTAAATTAATCTGGTGTTCAAAACTAAAGCACTTGTCCCAGTAAGCCATACTTTTCAAAACAGCATTTTGGAGCTGTTTTTGATGAATATGCCTGGAGTAGAAGCAGAGATGACTGATGGTTTTGGCTGGAGTAGAGTTAATTTTCTTCCCAGTGGCTGGTATGGGGCTGTGTTTTGGATTTGTGCTGAACACAGGGCTGATAACACAGAGATGTTTCTGTTACTGCTGAGCAGGGCTAACACAGAGCCAAGGCCTTTTCTCCCTTTCATACTGCCATGCTGAGGAGGCAGGTGGGGGCTCCTGGGAGGTTGGGAGGGGACACAGCCAGAATGGGTGACCCAAACTGACCAAAGGGGTATTCCAGACCATGTGACATCATGCTTAGCATATAAACTGTGGGGAAGAAGGAGGAAGAGGGGGCACATTTGGAGTGGTGGCATTTTGTCTTCCCAAGTCACTGTTACCCATGATGGGGCCCTGCTCTCCTGGAGATGGCTGAATGCCTGCCTGCCCACCCGTGGGAAGCAGTGAATTAATTCCTTGTTTTGTTTTGCTTGTGTGCTCAGCTTTTGATTTCCCTCTTAAACTTTCTTTATCTCAACCCGTGAGTTCTGTGGCTTTTACTCTTCCAATTCTCTCTCTGATCCTATGTGTGGGCAGTGAGCAAGCAGCTGTGTGGGTCTTGGCTGCCTGCTGGGGTTACAGATGACAAATACCATACACCTTAAAACCAAATTACTTATGGAATATCTGGCATAATGAATACAAGAACTTAGCTAAAAAGAACTTAACATTTGAAAGAAAAATATTTTTTGCTAGAGAAATTCTAACAGTTCTTCCAAGCACGAATCAAACCCAAGCATTTAACATCTGCAGTATAATCTTTTTCTCCTCTAAATTATTTTGATCTTTCCAAAGTGCAGTGCAAAACATTGATAGGTTAAAAATGGGCCTGTGTCCTAAACAGAAAGTGGGATGGAAGAGCACAGTAATAAAGGGAAGAAAGTAATGCTTCAGGTTTTATGAAGAGCAACATGAAATGCCTGACCAAAAGAGCTAAGAACTGGAAAAATTGTTTGAAGCAGAGGAAATATGAAAAAGGTGGGGAATGAAGGTAGAAACTAAAGTCTGTGCACCACTGAAATGGATACTTTATTTGGATGCCTACTATTTTGGTTTTTTTTGGGCAAAAATAAGGTGGTGCTGGCCTGGGGCTTGGCTTTTTACATGTTAAAGGTCAAAAAAGAGATATAAATGTCATTTAGGATCTTCCCTTGTCTTAAACTCAATTTTTATTATTATCTTCTTCCAAAAGGTTTCTATCAGCTTTACTGTATTTTAAACATTTCAACAATATGAGGAAGGGTGCTTTAAATGAAAAATTTGTGATGATGGTATGTAACGTAATAAATCTTGTTTTGTAAGTTTACGCTTAGAGGATTATATACCTGCAAGTTACTCTACAAGTATCAACCTTTGAAAGAATTGTCACATTATTTTAATTATCTCACAGGTATCCTAGGGAAAAAATAATGTCACCATCATAGATGAAAAAAATTCTGTATTTACGTGAGGTTTCTTCAGTGTTTTTCAGATAGAAGAGGGAGAACTCTTCACAAAAAGCGCTTTGTTGTCGTCATCTGTCAAATTGACTGATCAAGTTTGGGAGATACCTTATAAATTGGTTTTGTCCTGCACTGTGGTGGTATTCTTTTTTTGTGGGTGGTTTTTTATTTTTTAATTTTTTTTGGTAAATGTTTCCTATGATTTGTAAGTTTTCTTAGAGATGTTATGGTGGTCCAAAATATTCCGTAGCTAAATAGTACTGAATTTGCCTTGAGCCTGGGACAGAGTATTTTCTAAAGCCAAACCTTTTAAGATTGGAAGAGAATATGTGGTAATTAGATTCTAAAGATTGCATACTAAACCCAAACTTTGTCTCAAACAGTGCTAAGATCTATTTGTTATAAAATGTTATCTTCCTTATTGCTTTTAATTGTTTTGCAGCATGTGAATCCAGAGTGCAATTAGATATTGGCCACATCATTTTTTCATTGTTATTAAAAGGATATGCGTGAATGTGATTGGTAATTCTGTAGTGTTTAAAATCATACTGTCATGGGAAGTGTCATGCTTTTGCTTCATAACCAGACAGTGTATGTTTTCAATAAAAACTTATTTAGGAAAGTACAACACATTCATCCTTGATATTTAAGCATATTCACATTGCAGAATGATTAATTGTATTCAGCCTTTTCATCTACTTCTGATTTTTCAGGGGACATAATTGGATGCAAATTGGCCAGTGTTAATCATTAGATACCACTAATTAAAAACAGAAGCTGTAGGTAATGGTATGATTATTGGTAGAAATAAATGAAGCAGATCAGGTAACACTTTTCTTCAGGGACTCATGACTTGTGCCTGAGCCTCATTAAATTCCAACATGTGAAGGTGCCCTGCTGGTAGAGGCTGCAGGAGAGCTGTATTTATAAATAACTTAAAAGTAACATAGGAGGGCAGTGCCTGAAAAAGGAGGTGTGGAACATTTCTGTGGCTCAAGGACTTAGCAGTTTAATGAATTAGAAACTTTAAAAAAGCCTTTTAATTAGGTGAAAACTGGTTTTGCATAACAAAAAGCCAGCTGAAAGAGAAACTAAGGGCATTTATTTTCTGACAGTGTTTCTGAAGCATACTGAAATGTCATGTTCTGAAAATTCAGTGGGTATTTTTTTTTCTCCAGAGAATTAATTTCATACTTTGCCTTTTAAAACTGTCTGTGATGTTAGATGACCTGTACACTGACTGAAGTGGAGGCTCACTGAAAAAACTGTGATAAATCATTCAAATCAATAACAGTGCGGGGATTCAGAGGAGATAATTTCCTCATGAAGAATCTTCTGACTTAGCTTTTAAATTACACTGATGACCAATGAACCCTTTCAGTCCAGTGCTTTGGGCTTTTTCTATCATAATCACCAAAGTTCCTCAGGAATAAATGGTAGTATAACTCCCTTTAAGGGATTCATACAGTGATGGAGAACACCACTTACATGATTCAAAATACTCATACCAAATAAAAGATGCTAATAGTAGGTACTGCATGCTGTTTAGTCTTATGGACAGAATTAGTGAATCAGGTGTTTCTTGGGGAGAAAAAGAGCCATGAATGAAAACATTTTAACTATCAGTATTCCTTCCAGTTCCCCACCAATGTAATGTTCACCATGTGATGATGGCAGCGACTGGGAGCTGCCATCCCTGTTTTCTGGATGCATGACTTCTCTCCAGCAGCTTTGCTCTGCCACTGGTCTTTTCTGTCTGCCAGCTGGAGTGATGTACCTGCCCAGATGGCAATGCCCCAACTCTTTGGAAGCAGAGACCAAGGATGGAGATGTAACAACCAGAATTAGGACCTAAGCTTAGAGATGTGCATACCACAATTTTACACATGCACCACATTTCATCTTTTTGATAATGGCTGCTCTTATATATACTTAGAGTTGCAACTACTACTGTGAAATCAACATCATATCACCACTTGTTCATAAACATAAAGGATGGCTTCAGCAAAAAAGTTATACTGAAAATAGATGGTTTAAATTTGATTGTTACTGTTTTAATGGCATAAATTCTATTATATCCAGTGACTTTAATATCTACACAAATAACTTTCTTTTTCAGGGCCGCATTCTTGTGTCTGAAAGAAGTATTTTATATTGCAGGATGCTCATCAGATCTGAACAAATACTGGGTTAGTTCCAGAAGTACCAAAGCCAAAAAGAATATAAATGTAAGCAGTTTCTAGGACTAGTATCAAATCACAGAAGGATATTTTTACACTGCATAGCTGCTGTATTCACAAAATAGAGACCATCAGAAATACAACTCTCTGCATACTACTACATCTGATTTCAAAACAGTTGGATTGTTTCATAATGGAAGTCCAATTAAGCTTAGAGTAACCTTGCTTCTAACAGATGAACTTCAATAGAAGTGAATTAAATTTTACTAAACTGTATGGATAGTTTTTTTTTTTTTAATGAATGTGAAGCCTACTGAATACATCATTAAGTATTTTTAAGAGATAATACTGTCCTCTGAAATAGTTAATAGAGTGGATAGACTGAAAATTCTCTTTTTCAATTTGAATGTCAATTGTAAATCCAAAGTCTAAATGTTTTTGTAAAAAAGGATGGTCTGAAAGGAAGAGTATGTATTCAGTGGGGCACTAATAGAAAAATTGGAAAGTGTGTATGAATAGATGTATCAGGTGAGTCAGGGATAAGACACTTGCCTACTGAAATATTGTGAATTAAGTGCTCTTATTTAAATTACATCTTCCACCTGGGTTTTCATGGTTACAAGAAATACAGCATTATTTATTGCCAGCTATTTTGAGAATGGTCTAGGAGTTACCCTGAATCACAAGTTAGTACAAACCAAGAGTATCATGTGAACATTTGGGAGGGCTGTGTCTAGGTAAGGTTTTAGCTGCATGGGAGTGATACACTGTTTTAGCCTCAGCTCTGTGCAAGAGATGGACGGACTGATTAAGGAGAGCTGAGTAAAATGAGTAAAAATGAGTAGAGGTTGGGAAAATATCACTGGCCTAGAAAGACTTGTAAAAGAAGAGAGAACAGTTGAAAGTCTTTGCGTATTCTGGTGCTTACAGGATTGTGATAAAGAAAAGTAGATGATATATACACTATGGATTAGAAAACAGATAACGTAGTTGATTTGCACTTCACAAGGATGTTTAGATGACAGACTAAAACCCTTTTTCAAATGAAGAGTTAAAATAGACGGTTCTGCACTGGAGATCTTGGAGCAGGTTGCACTGTTAAGGAATGACATAGCTATAACTAAATGTGTTTTAAGGCAAGGGACTAGATTAGGTCAGACTGAGACAGTGTGGCTATTGATAGTCTTTATGACATCGAAAAGTAGTTCAGAAAAATGACTGTACAGCACAGAATCTGTATAGAACATGTTAAAAAGCAGGTACACAAATATGCTGTATGAACTAGGAAATTTAAAAATGGGGGAAGCCAAAAGTCATCAACCTTCAGAATATAGTACAGTATTAATTCTGTTGTAATAAGAAGATACAGCGTCCACCTGCCAACAAAAAGAAGCCCATCTTAGGAATAGATAACTTATTTCTAATTTGATTTTTGGAAGTCTAACGCTCTAACACTTTAAAATAATTTCTCTGTAAACACATACATTTTTAAATAACATGTAGAGTATGTAATTTTAAAAAGTATGCTAAAATTCCAAGCTCTTCATGGGGAACCAATCAGTGCCATAGTGAAAAATAGGGCTCTACTTTACATTTGTTAGCATTTCCTGTTCATTCCATCTATATATGTGCAAATAACTGTACTGGTGTAGATGAGGCACTTGGTGATATGGTTTAGTGGTGAACATGGTGGTGCTGGTTTGATGGTTGGACTTGATGATCTTAGAGGTCTTTTCCAACTTTAATGATTCTATGATTCCATGATATTAATCTTGCAAATGTGTGAGCTGTGAGATGTTAATTGATTCCTACTACTGTGTTATCTAATACCTCGTTATACTAAATGCATGACAATTCCAGAGCCTTATGCTCTTGAAGTATCTTGAGGGTCCAGGGTATGATTGTAGGCTTGGGGTAGTGTGGGGTGTGTGAATGGGGTGGTCACAGCAGGGATTTGTGTGAGATGGTGGTCTGCCACCCCAATAAAGCTGTTTCTGCTGCATGGGCTTGCTGCTTCCAGGGATGTGTGGAGGGAGGAGCAGCACCTTGGTGGTATGCACTCTGCCTTGGGGAGAAGGTGGCCAGACTGTGTGGAAGGATATCTGCCAGAGTTACCATTTTAGAAATACAGATATACAGTGTTTGGTATGTTTGTATCAAACTGTGGGGGACACCTTGCTGGCAGATACCTCTGTTTCTTATCCAGGCATACTCTTGGTAGCTTCTGCTTTTTGTGCTGTAGTTGCCTTCAGGTGCTGTGAGATGAAGAGCTGACAAATAGTCCTTTGAACCAGACTGTGTGTGCTGTCTTGTATCAAAGAACATCTGACCAAGGCACAAGCATATTTTCCTTTCCGGGGCTTCACAAGTAGAAAGAAAGTTTACTTCAGCTCTTGCTCTGAGTCCCATCAGTCAGGAGTGTTACAGTAGCCCAAAGGATGGGTCCTCTGCCTGCCTTAGCTTATTCCAGTGGCATTGCAATAGAACCCGTGAAGAAAAATGATCCGGGCTCTCATTCCAGGGTTGATCCCTCTAAGGGGTCTATGCCCCAAGTTCAACCATTCAGGGCAGCTCAACATTCAGGACATCTGTGCCAAGTAACACTGGAGTGGCACTACCTACTCTAAGCCATAATGGACACACCTTCCAATATTTTTCACTTTCAGTACAGAGCAAGTGCTGATGCAAATGCTGTGCAAATGGCAACTGTGACTTGATGCTCTTTGCACTGGGCTTCACCCAGCTGTATTTCCCCCATACTGCTGTGTAAACGAGAAATTTAGAGTTCTATTAGCCTGCCATAGTGAATAGACATGTTACAGCAATGCAAAAGATGTCTAGAGCATGATCTGCCCATGAGGCCTGCTACTAGATTTTGCCCCAGAAAATATGTCAAAGTAGCAAGGAACTGTTAACACACAAGCAGAAAACTCTATCCTCTTTGTTCCTCCCAGCAAGCTTGTCTGTTGAACCCTGCCCATAAGCAGACTTCTCTGCCTATGAAGAAAACCAGTTTTTAATTTTCATTACAAGTTAAAGACAGTAAGTAAAAATGCACTGTTAAGTGAATACTGATCAGTTCTTCAACATACAAACTCAATACTGTCAATGCAACGAAACATTTTTGGTGCAAACAAAGCTGTTAGTGTGTTTTATATCTACATGGTCAGTATAACAGCTGCCACTTTTCAGGTGGCAGTCTAGAGTTAAGTAGGCTAATGAGTCAATCCATCATCATTAGAAATCAATGGAAAGGCTTCCACTGGCTTAGTGAATAACTTCATCAACTGTCATTGTAGCAAATGCTCTTGACCTGTGCATTCAGAAGAACAAAGTAATGAGCACATTCTGCCACTCCCATTGAACCCTTCAAGCACATCTGGTCTGTTCCCATTGTACAGAAGACTTACCAAGGGGAGAATGAAGCTTCAGTGTGCCTCTCTGAAACACTGCCAGTCTGCACATACCAAATTGGGAAAGGCAAGTAGTAGCTCCTTTTGTTGTGAGATCACCAAAAAGGTAGACAAAGTCATGTTTGGTTTTTCCAAGCAGGAACCTGGGTAAATCCCACACGGATTGTATGAGGTTTCATAAACGTATTTTGCCTGCAGTTCTTCTGAATTGTATAGTGCTGCTGAATGAGCACTAGAGTCACCCAATACATGTTTCAGTTTTCTGTTGCTTCTATGACATATGACTCTCTCCAATTAAATAATATACATTAATTAATCCTTATTTTTGTTATATAATAATCCTACATGGTTTTTCTGTAACTGTGAAGAACATTATTCTGGATTTTATGGGTGATGACAAATATGCCCTAAAGCTTATTTCAAGTGGTTTTCTAGAATAAACTGCCAATTTCATGTTTTCTGTGCCTTTGCTCTGAGTAAGACAGTATTCTCTTTCTCAAAGTCCAAAAGCTTGTATCATCATCAAACATCAGCATGTTTGAGTTTTTCTGAAGAAAACTGCAGTGGCACTGTTGGTGGCATGAAACACTTAACACTTCTTGGATGTGATGCGTGGCTTTATGCACCCTGTCATTTTTGCATAAAAATCATTAAGATGTGTTACTATGTCAGCATCATAAAAGACCTACCTTGTCTTATTGTGACCTAAGAGTTGATACATGTTGTTCAGTAGCAGGTCTGATTGAATTTTTCATGCACTCAACAAAGACTTTATTTACATTTTGTGAATTTTTAGAAGAAGAATTCAGTTTTTTTTAACTCATATAATTAATGCCTCAATCTCAGAATTTCAAATGTGTTAGACACAAGAGGGGAAAGAAAGATGGTGCCAGTCTTATGTCAAACATAATTTTTTCTTCTTCTCCTTTCTCCTTCCACTTTCATCAGGACTCATTTTTGTCACCAACTGCACTGACTTTTTCTGACATTGCAATGGCTCAGGTCAAAAGAAAGTGGGGGAGCAAAAGAGCTGTGGAAAAGCACTAAAGCCCTGAAGTGGCCAGGAGCTGAGATCCTGCAAGTCCTACTTTCACCTGGCTCTCTGCATTATTTCTTTGTCCACCTTAAACGAAGGAGAGGGAAAAAGAAGGGAGTAGGGTTCTTTCCAGTTTCTTGTTTTTAACATATTTGTGGTTGTGTAATGTGGTTGGTATGAATGTAAGTGTCGATGGACTTAAACCTGAAAACATATATTAAAAGAGGAAAAATGTGGGACAATAGAATGTAAGTATCAAAATACATCTTGTTGTAAATGCAGCTAATGTTTCAATGTTAATAGCCTACCTCATAACTTGAACTGTCTCAAAATGACAGATTACTGATGATTAGGTTAAAATCAAGTTAAGTTTAAAGGCTTGGATCTTTTGATAATTTTTTTCTGCAGATGAGAATCTCAATATTGCACCATCTATAGCCCTTCCAATTTTGTGAAAATGTCATTCTTTTGAAGTGCAAATAGCGGTGATTTCTTTGCTTTATCCACAGTAATTAAAACAGGGCTTCTTTGCCCTGCTGTATATGTACATCCTCTATTTTATCTTTCAGCAAATCTGTTTTACTGCAATAGCCTTGTAATTGGGAGTCTATGCTTATCTACCCCATGCCCTTCTTTCTTCTTTTTTGAAGATTGTAGTATTTAATGCTTGAGGTTGTTTCAGAATTTTGGAATTTGTATCTGTGGATAAATACAGGTGAGTTTTCCAGCTTAAAAAAAAAGCAGCTTTTTGAACTATATTAAACACTCATAACGTTAAATTTACGTCATTATTAAATAATCAATACGTGCAGTTTTAATCAGCAGAAAGTGGTACTGCAGGTGTCCTGTTCTGATTTCCAATAAATTGCTGTTTAAGCTCCTGTAGATTTCATACTTTTGGCAGATACAATATTGGGTGAAATATTTCATGAGATTAATGAATTTATTTATGTTTTCTTTTGTTTATATTTTTAAACAAAGCTCCCTTTCTTTTATATGTCAGCAAAATTAAGCTAGCTGTATCTAATTTCAGACATGAACCAGCATGGCCTCTTTTCCATGCAAATTTAATTCAGTGTAGTGTATATAATCCATAACTCAGAATAGCATAACAAAAAAAGCCATCAGAGATTTCCATTATGAATAAAATAGCTGCTAGATAAGGTAAATATTCAGGACAGATGATAGCGGAAATTAAAATTTTATAATTGACCTTCTACAATTAAATTCTAAATTGAGAAAGACTTTCTTCCCATTCCATCTATTCTTCATAGACACCATTTATTACAGCTTTGTGTAACTTGTAGAGGGGAAAATTTATTAAAGGGTTTTTTTTAATGGATTATTACGATGCAAATTGCTGCTTGTAGTGTGTGGTGTACAATGCTGCTAAGAAAGAAGTTAATCAGAAGAAGAATGGACAGCTCAGTGGACTATAAATGGGAGAAGATGCCTTTTATTTGTAAGGAAGGCCAGTTTAAAACTGGCTATGTGCTGGCAATCTCATTTATTTTCCAGTAAAGACAAAAATCACCATATATGATAAAAATGATCACTGTTCATGACAGCAATCTCTTTTCCTGATTAATTCCTTGTAGGGAGCACAGATTAATTAGTAATACCAAATAAACATTACATGACGTGTCCTGTGTAGTCAGAAAGTACCTTTGCTCTTTGAATGTGTAAAAAGGAAACAAAAAGGGAAACAAGAGCTTCCCAGCTCATGTTCAAAGAGGAGTGCCTGTGATTGCATAAACCCCAAAGAGAAGGCGCTATGTTTTTTTTAGCATGTTGTTTTTTGTTGTGTTTTTAAGGGCTCAGTGTCTTTCCTTCTTAGGTCCTGTATGTGCATAGAGCACAAATGACCATTCTAATGACCTTCTATAGTTTTGTGCTTCTTGGTGGCAATTTTAGGGATAAGCAAATCATGGGCATGAAAAAATTCTTGGGGAAATGTGAGTGGAAGAATAATTGGTACTGAAAGCAGTATATGGAGAGGCACTTCTCACATTTGGAATGGAGGCAGTCTTTAGAGGCAGGGGAGCATGATGGAGAGGACAGATGCATACTGGAAAGGAATACAAGAAAACTGGGGCCAGGGGGAATATAAAAGGAGAAAAGTGAAGTTTCACCATACTGATCTACTGGAAATGATACCAGAAGACTGGATTACTGGGTAACTCTGTACTGTGGACAAGAAATGCAAAAATACCTGATGCAGTGCTAGAGCTATGAATCTGTCTTGCTTTTTTGATTTTCTAGGAATTCAAATTTTCAGTTTTGCATAAAGACTTTTCTACCTCCACCTCATCCATTACCTTCATCTCTCTCAGATGCGGAAATAGGGAATATGTATCAGAAAGCACCAGCCACAGAAAAAGATAGCAACTGTTGTTTAATGGAATGAAATAAGGCAGTAAGTACTGAATAAATAAATCAAAAAGTAGCTGGGAGTTAGACATACTATAAGAGCTGTCTGAATTGTGATGCTTTCTTTGCATACTGTTTTGCCTGTGTTTGCCTGAGAATGTAGGTGCTTTAATGAAAAAGTAAATGAAAACAGGGATTCTCAAGTTCTAACAGGCAAAGGGAGCTTGTAATGTAACTTACACTATGTCTTTTCTCAACAGTAACTCTTGCATAATTTATTGTTCCCTCTATTGTTTCCAGAAAAGAAAAAACTTGCATATTCCTATCATGTTAGATGTATATGCTTACTGAAAAATCTGTACATCAATACTAATTAGTCATCTTTACTTACAGGCTAACTTACAAGACACTAAATTTCCTTTTCATCATGATGGTGCTCCTGCTGTCATTAAGGAAAAGTCTCTTAATGAAATGTGAACACCCCAGAGTGCTGGCCTAGAGTGTCTTTGAGCAATGGCTCAGAGCATTACTGTGTGATGTCCCCGGAGTAAAGAAGGCAGTGAGGAATTCACTCTGCAGCTGGGGATGCTGGGAGCCCTGCTGTCACCCTGCTGTCACCCTGCTGTCACTCTGCTGGCTCTTGTGGGCTTGCTGCTGCACTTACATTTCTGATACTAATTAAGACATGGTCTTATATATATGGGACTATACTATAAATGTTACATAGTCTTACTATAGTTGTGGTTCATTGGAGGACCTTTTGCAAGACCATAGATTAGCAAAAATAAGAATTTTGTTGTGTTGGATTTACAGTTCTTATGCTGCTCTGTATTTTGATGTACATAGGGCATAATTTCTTGGGATAAATTTTGAGATAGTACAAATACAGATTTAGCTGAGAAAGCAGAGATCTTTTCTCCTTACTGAGAATTATTCTTAGGAGTGATATCTCTGGTATGAAAATGCAAGACTTTTTTGTTGTTGTTTGTTTTTAAAAGTAGCAAAAAGCACTCTCCCAGTTTAATAAACCTTATGAAAATCCTGTTTTGAACATACATCAAAAATTCATACATTTACAGGTATTTGAAGTATACAGGTTTAAGTATCCATTAAAAAAAGAAAAAGTTTAATCAGTCAGCTTTCTTAAAAACAGCCAAAGAGGTTTACTGACCTGAAGGGAAAGAAATCTTCAGTTCTAGAACCATTAGGGAAACTCTCTGCTTAATGTTGACTGTTCTGGAAAGCTGCTAAAGATACTGAAAAGAAGTTTATCTTGGAAACCACTCTGTGATAGCAAATATAGCAGTTCAATTTTGAATATGTAGAGGTATCTGTGATTAATGATTTACATTGTTTTGATATGTATCCTACTCTTTTTTTTTTTTTTCCAGTGCAGTCTTACTGGTAGTGGCAAGAAAGAAGTCAAAGATATCAAGAAAAATAGCTAATTTAGACATTGCCAAACTGAAAAAATAGAGGAAGAGTTATGCTATTACAAGGAGAATGGAAGTTATTCATTAAAAGTTTTTAACATTTTTTTCTCATTGCAAAATTGACTTGAAAGAGTAATAAAATACAAGAGCTTACTGAGTTTTGTCTTGAGTACAATCATCTAGGCTTATTGTCAAAAACTTGTAAATATTGGACAGGCGATGCCTTGGCTGGAATAATCTGCAAATCCCTGCTTGAGGGAACCCAGGAGACCAAGGAATTGAAATAATGAACCTGGTGTGTTAACAATGACAGGCCATTAAAGAGCAACACATTTATTATGTGGCAGTTTTGGGCCGTCCGAATAAGATGCTGAGGGTTAGGCTCATGCTGTGCACACGTGAGCCATAAATAAGTCTCTCCTGGCAGTGGTTGTCTGGTATGTCACAAAAGTGAATGACTGGCTCTGAGGAGCAAAGCAGGGAGCTTGCAGAGCTGCGTGAGGTCCTGCCTTTGCAGCTGTGCAGCAGTACTGGAGTAACTCGCCTGGTAGGGGTGACTAGTCTGTGGATACTATAGCTCATTGGGTTGATGTTCTTTGTCCTTTGGGAGGAAGAGGCACGGTAATGTATAAATTGCTTAGGAATTTATATTTTATTTCATCTAACCTATTGCAAAATGTGGGCTGTGTTAGGATGGTAGGAAGTGATACTAATAGACAGTGGCTAAAAAACATGGCTGAAATCATTACTTCTCATTACTTCTGTCGAGTGACAACAGTGGATTGTTCATCCCTGCTCATTTCTAAAATTAATAAGTAAAAATTACTCTGCATTCTTGCTCTCTGAATGATGACTGAGGTTTTAACCATCATTTAAGGCTTCTAAGCCAGTGAAACAGAAACTTCTAAGTGGGTCTGAATGACTCAATAGTATTATGTGTGCAACTTACAAATGACCTTCAAAATGTGAATGGGATACAAGAACTGTTGGATACTGCTTTTTTAATGACTCTTTTCTTCTTCCTGAATAGCATGTTCCACAATTAGATCGCTCCCTGGTTAGTATATTGACATAACACTTTTATATGCTTAAAGCTGAGAACAGCTAATATGTACAACAGCATTCATTTAATCATTTAACTAAATAATTATATCCCCAAGAAACAGCCTGATGTGATGACATGCCAAAGATGACAGAACTTTTAAAATCTGCAGTGATTTAATTAAATAAACACATTTAATATTTGCATATAGAGATTATATTATTTATAATTAACTTTCCAAATAATTTATTTTGCAGCCTGTCAATTTTCTCCGTATCATTCTGCCTCTTTGATAAATCCGGTCACATTTGACAGCCAGAATCTGGCATTTAAATATGACCATGGCAGACAGAACAATTATTCTTTAAAAAACATATCCTGAGTGACATATTAAAAAATCTTAAAATCAGTGCCAACAGCCACTTTTGCCTATAGCAGTCATAGATCTGGCCATTTTGAGGCCAAACACACTTTATTACTATTTACTGTACTCTGATTAATTTTATCCACAGCTTAAGGAGAACTAAACTCTCTGGATGCCTTCTCATAGGAAATAGTAGTCAGGAAACCTTACAGGCAAGAGAAAAATTTATCTTTTTAATGTTAACAGTCAGTGAAGGTGTAAATTCTTTTTAAGTGACTTTAAATTTATAGCAAAGACCACATACAATCTTATTTTTTTTATCATCACTCCATCTCACTACCTAAATTCTTCTCTGCCTCTCCAACTGAGTTGTTGATCTTTTCTTCTAGCTTTCCTAAGAAACACAAAGGAATTTTACTATGTGACTCTTCTACTTTTACTGTTTGTGTTCACTCAACCTCTTCTCAAACATGGAAAATGATGTGTGCTTCTTTCTTGTGAGTAGATTTCAGTAAAAGCCCAGTTCAAGTTGCTTGAAAGGTTATAGTACAGTGAGAATTGAATCTCTCCTTATCAAATTGCCTTCATCCTGCTTCATCCAGGTATGTCCATCATAATTTTTCCTACTGTTGGACTTCATGACATGACCTTGTTCTCTGTTGTCAATCCACTTCCAATAAGCAAGGAAGCATGAAAGAGAATTGCATGTGAAAATAGACAGGGGAGGGGCATACAGCAAAGTGGAAGCTGTTCTGGAATCAGTGTTTCTCCCTTCCACCCTCATTATGCATCAACTTGCTACTGAAATTATTAAAGTTAGATGCTATTTTTTTTTCTGCCTTTTTTTTTTCTTTTCTGCCTGAATGGCCTTATGGCCATATAAACTTCATATTCAGTGTTCCTAAAATGTTGATGCTAAGTGTTGAGAAATACATGCTTTCAGGATTAAATATAGAATGCAGAGGAGGACTAGTTAAACACAATCTTTAATATCTGGACTCAAGGTACAAGTTCTACACCAAAAGTCAAGTCGTGGTTTCGACCAGACATACATTTCCATGACTTAATCAAAGAAAAAGCAAGTATATGGCTAGTATGGATGCCTGGATGCTTTTGCCAGCAACTGTTCTCTCAAGAACTCTTCTTTTCATCATAATTGTTACTCTCCAGTTAAATAGAATATAGGGTCCTGGTGGGCTGTTGTGGGCAGTCCCTCCCTATTATATGGGTTCTACTTTTGCTTAGTTGTGGTTTTAGGCACAACACTGCTGTTGACATCTTGGTTACCATTTTCGTGTTGGGATTGAGCCACAAAGTGGTTAGTATATGTTAATATTATTAGAGATAGTACTCAGTTCCATTTGCTTAGAAATCAAACACTTTTTTTCTGAACTGAAACTACTTTTAACTAAATGTTGTAGTATTTCTCTATTCTGCATCTCTACCCAAAGGTATATTCATTTTCTCTAGGTGTATCTGATAGCAATACCATCCAAACATTGCTGGGTGTGATGAGATGCTTTTTTAATGTGGGTCCACTGATTTTACTGATAATAAAAAGAAATATAAAAAGTTAAGCTGTTTTGATTGCCTAATGAAAAAATATTGGCATACTGGCTGCAGAAAAGCTTTCTGCTAATAAACAAATAAATAGCCTAACTGAATTGGAAAAATAGCCATGATTTAAAGGTTCAGTTTCACTGAAGTACCATAAGTCTTTTGGAAGTGATGGAGCAATCTTGTGAAACCTAAATCTTATCTGTGATGGCTTCTATTCAGATATTTAGTGTGTGAAATACTCATCTTGTCAGAATCATGATGGATTCTATGATTTTTATGTAGAATGTTGCTGTAAGGAGCTGTATTTTTTGACTGTCAGGTGAAAGTGTGGTATATATGCAAGCTGATTTTGTAAAGCAACATCTGTTTGCTTTTTAGGGCCTTATTCTGGTAAAAGCCTCTGCAAAGTCATAAAAAGAGATTAATTTAGGGTAAAGCTCATTCCTTTTAATACAGCCTAAAGACAATAATTAAACTTTTCCAAATGGAAAGAAATTCACTCAGAATAGTTATGGTAAGTGAAACATCCTGATGTGGATGAACATGTCAGTTGTGGCAAAATAGACTTGGCCAGGTTAAAATTGTACCGATACAAATGTTTACATCAAACCTCGATCCAAGATTTCTTATATACTTTTTTAGAACATTTATTCATCTTTTAATCTGTGTCTTGAAATTTCTTCTATTTCTAAGCAAACTCATTGGAGATGGATGTTATTGGACAATTCTCTGGGGCTTTCATGTTTGTTGAGAGTCTTCTGAACTTGCACAAGCTCCTTGGTATTTCCATATTCAGTTGATGCTCATAGATACACTGAGCAACAAGTTAAGTTTTCAATTACTGTGATTTCCATTACTCTGTCAAACTATGAAGCAAATGTGGCAGATTAAAATGTAGGCAAAGAAGGAAGGGTATGATCCAGACTCCAGTGAAGCCAATGGCATTTTATTTTTATTTAGGGAGGCAATTTTCGATTAACTCAGGCCATCCATAAAAACCAGATGTAAAAGTTAAATGGGAATTGGTACTTTCAGGTATTGATATGTTGCTCTCACTGAATCCCATGTCAATGAACTCTAGTACAGTTCCCAAGTATTTGCGTGATTAGCTATTTTACCATTGTTTATCTCTCTGGTGTTACTATTTCTCAGGTTTTCCATGTGATGATGAACTAATGAAAAATAATTCCTCATGTGGGCCATATGTGAATAACTGTAGCATAAATTCATACTAAAACAGTCCTGTTAAACTAAAATTACAGTTACATTGCCATACGTCAGCTATTACGCCTTTGTGTAGCAAATGGGAAACCAGCTCTATTATTGCATATACTCTGTGTTGATAGTAGTAAAATGCATTCAGAGCCACATGAACCTCAGATTTCAAGCCTAAGGCATGTGACCGGTATACCAACCTGCTGCTTTCTAGAAATTAAGTGTGTGGTAAATCCCTGAAGCATTTCACATCTACCATTTCCTTTGACAGTCTTTCACAGGATTTCACTGATTAATTGTCAGACTGAGTATGCTTGCACTAAGTCATTAATTTTGTCTGAAAAGGTATCATTCCATAGCACTTTCTCCAGCAAGATGATATTACCTGCATTATTAAATACTTGCTCTAGTGCCTGTCATACATAAACCCTCTGCTCCCTAAGCGCAGATCCCGTCTACCTGCCGTTCACGGATAGAGACAATAAACTAAGATGTGATTTTGTACTTCAGGTGTCCTTTGATGAAACGATTTGTTTTTGTGAATCTAAAAGAGCAGTAAATTATGAAATTAGGATACCTTGAAGGTTTTTATTGTGTTAGAAGTGCTCATACTTTTTGTGTACGAATTTTTGCATAACTTAACCAGAGTTCCCCATTTTCCCTGAAGGAACTCCCAGGTCTCTTAACAGTGGCCTGACAATGATGAAGTGAGTAGGAAGAATGGAGACATACTGAAGAGAAAGGGAGTTAAAATGTACTTCTTTTGCTATAAAAAAGTATCGTAGCATATTAGAGACTTTTGACAAATAGTTTATTTTCATTTTAATTTAAAGTATAAATAAAGGTTTTGTTCTATTGGCATGCACAACTACCTTAATTTATCTGGTGTGATCTTACATGAGGTAATAAACTGCTGCGGCTTTTTTTTATGAGCATGTCAACAGACTAATATGAAGTGTTACACTCAATAGAAGGAATAAGGATCCTGGGCCTTATTAGTTTAGGGAGTGTTCCCTGCACAGTTGTTTGCCTGAAAGGATCCACATTATTTACTGGACAATGTAAAGCAGTATAGAACACATAGTCTTGGCATATTTAACACTTTATAAGCACAGTGTGTATGATTTTAATCCCCTAGTTATGAACATCAGATCCTGAGGGAAGTGTGGAAGCCAAGAAGAAGACTTCAGTTTCTAAAAACAAAGAGAGCTTTAGTTTGTGAGATAATGTACTGTTCAGTGGTCAATGTCTTCTTAATAACGGAACATGTTAATGGAGCACATAGATCTGAATTAAGACATCTCCTTCAGTTTTCTCCAGGGGAAACTTCCTCTCAGTTAGAATGACTTCTGTGGAAATCAGGCACAAATGGATTGAATGCCTGTGAGGTAACCCTCCTCAATTAGAGCTACAAATTATTTTGTACAGTTTTTACATTGCTGCCAGTAAAACTTGAAAAATATTACTTATTTTGCCTTTTTTAAAGTAGTCATGGATTGCCCAGATTTGATTGAAAGTATAGATTGGGCAGCAAAATCAAGGAGTGTGATAGCTGAGTAGACAGGGATCCATTCACCTTGGCTTTTAAATTCTAGATTGTTTGCAGTGTTGGCTTTTGGAAACGTCGCCTCCACTACTTTAAGTGTATAAATGGCAGACACTGAAAACTGGTGCTACTAGCAGAGTAAGGAACATGAAATCTCATGACAACAAAAGTGAACTCTAGAGCAGAAGTAGCCCTTAAAAAGATCCTAAAATGGAGCCATGAATGTAATAATCCTTTAAATGTGATGAATAATTAAAAATAGCCAGTAAACATATTACTCTAGACTACCTGGGAAATAATAAGGGACATTTCATGAAAAGGGAGATTCTTAAAAGTAAGGGACATCACATGAAGACAGCAGAAGGTGGACTCCAAGGAAGAGGAATGGGTTGATGAGGAGGGGTTTAGTTGATACACAAACAGAAGAGCTCTTGACAAAGATAGGGAGAGCTGAAGAGCCACATGGAGTTAACTTTTGAGTTTAGTTAACCTGTAAATGAAAATGATCTGTATCTGTCTCAGTAAGTCTGTGAGCTGAAATTATCAGAAGCTGTGTGGTTGCTTTGCAAATACATTCATCTGGTTCTGCTACTGCTCAAGCATTCACTTTTGGCCACTGTTGAATAGTATATTGGGCTAAATGGGCTTCTACTGCGAGCCTTTGGCTTGTATGTGCTTAACTGACTCAAATAATTCAGTCAGGAGAAAAAGAAGTTAAGTTTTATGAGTTAGTCATAGTTTATTCATAGTGAAAAATATAACAAGATCAACCTATTTTTAATTATATATTTTGAAGAAAGATTCTGACTTTGAAAAAGGCTAGCAAGATGGAGCACTAAAAATTAATAAGCTGTTTGGTGTACTGTATACTCTAACATATGAACATTATATGACCACATAACTACACATAATATTTTCACCCCATGGTCTTAGTATTTGACAGAAATTAGTTGGAAAACTTCAGTTGAATTTGAGATGGCTCTGACACTATTGCCAGGTTAAAACGAGGTACATGTTCAACTTTGGTATGTGTATTTTGTATTTTTAAAAATATTTTTTAATTTATTATTTTAATATTGTTTTATAAAAAATGTGAAGATCAGACCAGAAAAGAATGGTTATCATTGTGGGAGGTTCATGACACAGGCAAGTGGAAGGCACAGCTGGCAGTGGTAGAGCATTCTTTAAAACCTAAGCAGTTTTCCACTTGCAACACATGTTGATTTACAAGCACAGGCACAAAAAGTCGGGTGATTAAGGAATTTATTCTCATTCATTGTACCCTGTAGGCAAATGTCTTCAATATTTAACCAAGAGATCGATGAAAGCAAATTGTTCACTGACAACCAGCTAGTTACTTTCCTTCAGGTGAAATACTGCTTTAAGTACTCTACCATAATGAGGACAGTTCTCTCTCTTTATTTTCCATTATTTCCTGCATTTCTTTTCCTCCCTATTTTTATTACCTCTCCTTCAAGAGTCTCCTTACAAGATGAAACTGGAATTATGTGGAACCAGCTAGTTGCTACTGAGTCATATATCAGTCAAGCTCCAATAGGGAGCTGCATGTTTCAGTTTCATGTATGCTGATAACTGCAATTTCAAAATGAAGTATAAAGCCCAGAGTGCACAAAAGTATTTCAGGAGGATCTGCGCAGTCTCCCCAGCTGGGCACTGCCATTTCACTTGCAACACCATTTTATCCTTTGTTGGGCTAAGAATTTTCCAAGTATCACTACTAGCCAGTACTGGAGGGGGCACAGTCCCTGTGAAAATCATGTCAGCATTTCCAAGGAGGTAATGGTACTTTCTCAGTGCACTAAGGTCAAGTCTGATGTTCTGTATGATTTTTTTCACAGAATGCAGGTAGTGATGAGAGACTCCTCTCTTGTCATATCCTTTCCTTGCTATGGAAGTGTGACAATAGTTGTGAAATTCTTTAAATAGCTACCAAGCTGGGACACAGTACATTTCAAAAGTTGCTGTATACATTAGAAACTAACCATCTTTTCATCTTTTGTGTCTTTGTGGCAAGGAAAGTGGCGACACATTGTCAGCTTACAGAATTCTACATGAGAGTTATTTGGGCAGTTATTTTTTCTGAGGGTCATAGATAAGGAGCTTTTGATTCTTTTTAGCCACATTTACTAAATTTTAAATTGCACACCTGTAAAGCTGAAGAAGCTGACCCATGTGGTAGACAATCAGCTTACATCACACCAGTATTTAGAACATCCACAATCTTATCCCTCTGGCATTTTACATATTGCTTTTGTCAAGAAATGATTGTGTGTGTTTAGCTCTCATATGTCAGTTGCTGGTACTAGAACCTGACAAATCATTCTTCTCAAGCAGTAAACTGGCATTTTTTACCTCCCTTCAGCAGTTACTCCTCCAGGTGCTAATAAGGAAACAACAGAAAAACAGTTTCAAATCAGGAAAAAATATATTTAAATATAAACTGCATCTGACTGCTTTCTACAGATATTCTGCCCTGTCCTAGAAGCTTTTCTGTTTTCTAGGATCCTGTAGTGCTTTGCTTTCTACAAATACAAAACCAAAACATATTTCCTGTAGCATTCTTTGTTATCATATGCCATTGTATGTTTTGAAAATCACTTTATAAAAGACTTTTCAAAAAATCTATAATCATTATTTGTCCAAGTATGCTCCTTGCTTAGTTAATAGAAGTCTAAGTGCTCTAATGAAAATTGAGTTCTCAAAATTTTTATAGAGAATGTTTTGGGGAAGTTCTTTATTTTCAGATAATTTTCTTGCTTTTAAGAAATATGATTTTGGAGAAAGTGTCATTACCAGAACTGATAGCCTTAATTCAGAAGCAAGAAGTAATAGTAGAAAAAAGTAATATTGTGCTGCTAAAAGTACTTACTAAATGGGCTCTGAAGAAATAGGGGAGGATACTAGAAAAGTATTTTTTTAATTAAACATTTATTTCCAGTCTTCATTATGCATTGCAAATATTTTCCCCCTTAAATTAAAGGTTACATTTCCATTTATTTTAATAGCTTGGTACTACACCCTGTTGATTATTTATTGAATGCAATCATAATACCAGGGTAAAGTAGACTTGGTCACACAGATCTTTAAGGCAAGACAGAAATCAACATGGCAATTTTGACAGCCAGAAAACACAGCAGTTCAGATACATTGAGGTTTTGTCCCTATGACCTGTTCATGTTGTTCAGTTCTCAGTCTGTTTTTGATGGAAATTTGTAATAAGTGTCACTATCTGGAATGCCTGTACCTACTAATAATAATGTAAGAAGGGTGGGTTTGGATCAGGTCAGATGTTCATCTAGTCTGGCATCCTGTCTTTGTAGCAAATGCTTAGGGAAGGAGAGTGACAACAGTGGTACTTCCCCTGCCGTGTTCATCCAATTTCTGGTTTTAGTAGCTTAAGTACTTAGAGTCACGGAATGGTTTGGGTTGAGAGGGACTTTAAAGGCCATCTAGTTCCAAATCCCCTGCCATAGACAGGGCTGCCATCCAGCAGACCAGGTTGCTCAGAGTCCCATCCAACCTGGCATGGAACACTTCCAGGGATGAGGCATCCACAGCTTCTCTGGGCAACCTGTTCCTGCACCTCAGTACCCTCTAAATAAAGAATTTCTTTCTAATATCTAATCTGAATCTCTCCTCTTTTAGTTTAAAACCAGTCACCCTTGTCCCATCACTATCTGCTCGTGTAAAAAGTCACTCTCCCTCTCCTTCACAAGCCCCTTTTAGGTACTATAAGGCTGCTCTAATGTCTTCCTGGATTCTTTTCTTCAGGCTGAAGAACCACAGCTCTCTCAACTTTCTTCATAGGAGAGGTGTTCCATGTCTCTGACCATCTTCATGGCCTTCCACTGGACTCATTTTAACAGGTCCATTTCTTTCTTGACTGAGAACTCCAGGCCTGGATGCAGCACTCCAGGTGGGGTCTCCAAAGGGCAGAGTAGAGGGGGAGAATCACCTCTCTGGATCTGCTGGCCGTTTCTCTTTTAATACAGCCTGAACTAAAGTCTATTTTATGATTCTGGATGTACTGTACTGTTAATTTGTCTATATTCTCAGCTGGATATTTACCTGCAATTTTAAAATTTCTCCTATAGACCAGGAACATTATATAGAATAGATATGCATCATATAGTTCTCCTCATAAATCCCTACTCCTGATATCCAGGTATTTTTGTTCCTATGATTGTGTCACTGAAATCCATCAACTAATCACAATTTCACAAAGTGAATTTTCCTATTTTATGAAGCTGTAACTACACAACATCACGTTCTATAATTTGCTATAAAAGTGTAAGTTAAGCACTACTCCTCTTCCAGATTCTCTGGTCCCAATTTAAATACACCTAACTTTGTTACATCAAAGGAATCATCTACATACCTTTTACGTTAGGTTTTCCCATTTGTATTCATTTCCCCCTTATTCCTATTAGTGTTGTATTGTCATGACATAGATCCAGTCAGTTGTTTGCAGGCTGTTAGTCTGAACACTAGACAGAATGTATATTTGACAGCAACCAACTGGCCTGGTAATCCATAATTTGTTGATAGCGATAGACATAGGGCATTAGGGGATTGTAAATGAAGTGCTGATGTAGCAGTAATTACAGACTCAGCAGCATTGCCAGACTTAAGGGCTGAAGTTTGCTTTAAAGTCTGTTTCAGTGGTTTATGTAATTCAGCTATGGTAATTTGCAGTTGAATGGAACCTGACAAGGAAATCGTAAACTCAAATACAGTTTTTCTTCTGAAAAGGGTTCAGACAAGAACTGAGAACACTGTAATCGTTAGAGAAGAAGTTCATTCTGCCAGATATGGTTAGGTAACTAATCAAACATAAGCATTTTCAGCTTCCAAGAGTTTATTTTTTGAATGATTTGTATCTTTGTTTTAAAAATATATTATCAATTAAATGGTACTTGTTACTATTTTGTGAAGCTGTCGAACAGCCACTCCCCATATATCAGTGAAATCTGGTGCCATGTTGCAGAATGGTGTGAGACCACAACCAGATGAACAGTTAAATTTTGAAATTAGGTCTGTTTCCTTATATGAGTAGCTCTTAAGTGACTGTTCCTAGTAATATTCTTCACTCTTTCAGGTGACACTGAAGCTTGGTCTCCTAAAGAGGGAAATAGCAGAGCCTATAAAAATTCAAATGGATATTAAATGAAGTTTTCAGCAGTGTTGTGGCTGTATTTCTTAGAATATCTGATTATTTTATGAGCCTTCACTCACTTCATTTGGCGCTTTCTCTGTACTCCAAATGCAGAAGTTGAAGAGGTTGTTGCCAATCAGCATAGCACATGGATTGTAATTACCCCAGTCTCCAAAAGTAATAACATTTTCCTTCAAGTGACAAGTCTGCATAGCCTTGTGGTAACCAAGGTCACCTGAAAAACTGTAATCCTGTCTAAATATTTCACCATGAGAAAGGAAGCCCTGACTAGGAAGACCTTTTTTTCTTTATTAGAACCTCTGGAGTTCAACATTAAGTCCTGCTCAGTTCAGATTTTCCTTTAGTGTATTTATCGTCCAGTACTGTATGCCTGTGCTTACTATTATCTATTTATTTTTTTCAGAAAATAATAAAAGAACAGATAAGGTATTTGATATTGAATACTTAATGTTATTTTGAGATGTGATAAAGTGTCATCCTCTGGATTATGGTTTCTCTTTCAAGATCTCTTAGCTGTATTTGTGTTGTTCATTTTACAGACGTGTTACTGAATTTCTAGGGACAGATAAGAGTTACACAACCATAGAATGGCTCAGGTTGGAAGGGACTTTACAGATCATCTAGTTCCAACTCCCCTGACATGGGCAGGGACACCTTTCACTAGACAGGTTGCTCAGAGCTCTGTCTAACCTGGACTTGAACACTTCCAGGGATGGGGCAGCCACAACTTCTCTGGGCATATAACATTCTACTTTTATAGTGAACCATGCTAAAGCCAAATAGAACAAACTTGCAATAATTTCTCCTTGGGCTTAGACCTGTTTAGTTGCAATCTCAAGATTCCTGTGTTGTTGGCATTCACCATGATGGGACTTTCTCCTCAGAGGTTGTAACATGAAAGTGTTAAAGCAGTATTACTATTATCATTTGTTGACCTGAGCAGCGCAACATTCAAGCTTGTTTCAATTATTAGGAGAAATTGGATGTGTTTCCTTGAAGTCACTTTATTTATAGAATATGTTTTCCTAAATATGGGATGTATTAAATAGAGGCATCTTGTATTTATAACCTCAAGACTTTTCCCACTAACTCCTGATACACTCTTACTGTTGGTTCTGAGGTTGCAGTGATGATATTAAGCACTTTATGGAGCTCAGGTTTTACTGGTCTTGAAATGCTCAGCCCCAGTACACTGCCGCATGAAAGGAGTTTTATTTAGATAGACAAACTTGAATTCTGTGAATGAAACAACTAACTTTGTGGCACATTTTATTAATAACTTTTCTTGGTCAGCTATACCAAGCTAAATACTCAATTATGGGTGTGGTTCTCTAACCTCTGTCTTCATTTCAGCTGGGATAAAGGTAATTTTCTTCTCAGTAGCTGGTACAGCACTTTGTCTTGGGTTCAGTATGAGAATAATATCAATAACACACTGATGGTTTGGTTGGTGCTTAGTAGTGCTTGCCCCAAGTCAAGGACTTTTCAGTGTCTCGTGCTCTGCCAGTGAGGAGGTGAACAAGAAGCTGGAAGGGAGCATAGCTGGGATAGCTGACCCAAAAAGGCCAGAGGGATATCCCATAACATAAAATCCCATGCCAAGGTAAAGTGGGGGAGTCACTGGAAATGGGGCTGATTGTTAGTTGGGGATGGGCTGGTCGTCTGTCAGGGGGTGGTGAGCAACTGTATTGTGCATCACTTGTTCTTTGCTTTTATCTCTCTCTCCCTCTTCTTTTTTTTTTCTTTTTTTTTCCCCCCTGATTCTCTTCCCCATCCTGCTGGGAGGCATGGGGGAGTGGGCAAGCAGTCATATGGTAGTTAGTTGCTGGCTTTCATGCTGAAAGTCTTCAAAAATAATAGAAACTGTTTGTCAATCCTCTCCCCGTGTCTTATTCTCCACTCCCTCCCTTTCCATTAGTCTGGATTGCTGTGTGCTTTTCTCTCTTTCACTGAAGTGTGTTCTGTCTTAAATGGAAAATACTATATAGTGCTGAGGCTAGTTTGGACTCTTGATGGAAATAGCATACAATTTTTGGTATTTTCAACGTGAAGGAAATGATGGGGAGTGCTGGTGAAAAATTGTAATTTATACTCAGTATTTTTTTTAATAAAGTAAATGTAGAATAGGTGGGATAAGTATTACTGCTGCTAGTTTTAAGTGGGCTATTCAAACAAAAATCCTAATTTCTGTCAGGATGGAAGGGGAGAAAATATAGATGTGGGAATTCCCAAACACTCTCAAGGCTGCTGTTTTTCAGAACCTGTTTCAGAATCTGAAACTTGATGAGATCTGTGCTGTGGGTTAACCCCACTGGTTAACCACTGTTCATGAGATCTGCACTCAGGTGGCTTTGGTTCCCTTCTGGACCAGGATTGTAGAATTGGAGATCTTGCAAAAATCAGTACCCTTCAGAAACATGGGTTTCTTGGGATTTTATATTTAACACAGTAGTGCAAGAATTCCATACTCTGGGCACCATTCAGTGTGTGGGTCCCTGCTTTGCTATGGCTGCCCTTTGCAAGTCTGCATAAATCTCTTGCAAAGGGTATTCATGGTGCACCTAAGGCAACTTGACAGCTTTCTTTTCCAGAGGATATAAATAAACTGAGAAATAAATGAGACTGTAGAAGGGTGTTCACTCTTCAGAGATGTATAACTCACATGCCTTCTTGATCTAACTGATAAATGGTATAAGATGCTTTCCTTGTCTTATTTTTCAGGTAAAAAGGAATGAATGAGCAGAGTTTCTGAAAATTAAAATCCTTGAATTTGGTCTTTGTTTCTTCTCAAGTTCCCACTTAGCTTTGAAAGATCTTCCTTGATACTGCAGTTTACTTTATGTCAATCAGTTACATATATTCCAAGAAGTTTGATTTCTCTTGGCTATGTTGCTGTGAGAATTCTTCTTACTGTGTCCTTATGTGTCACATGAAGTACTTTGTAAGTTACAATTTATGTTCTTCCCACCATGTGGACAGCTTCTAGACTCTGTTATCTGACAGCTGATTGTGTTCAATCAATAAAGTTGAAGCAAATGTGATATTATCAGAAAATCTTTGTTAGTTTACTGTCTCCGCTTAGGACTATGACTCCTTATACTGCATGAACTAGATTTAGACAACAAAGGAAACTGTGCTTAAAAGCTGCTAGACTGTTACTGTATGTTACTGGTTTTGAGTGGGGAAGGAGAAGAGACAACCCCCCCAAATCCTCCAAAGCTTGTAAAATACTAAAATCTCTTGGTTCTTTGTCCTTATGACATTAGTCTTTGTTGGTGACATAAGCTTTTCAGATTTCTGCACTCAATTTCATGGCTGTTTAATGCAAGCCAGGATTTAAACGTGCCCTATGGAATAACAGGACTTGTCTATAAGGGGGAATTGCTGAAAAAATAAAAAGAAATATATTCATCTACATAATTTGTCTCTTTATCCTAGTCCCTTTCATAGGCAATTTTCGAGCACGTGTCCAACATGCATAGCAGAGAACTGCCCATGCTGGCTTCAGAAATGGAAGCAATGGCATGGATGTAGCTATGCTCCTTTTAGGTTGAGCTGGTTCATAGCTCTTTGTTATGTCATGTGCAGGTACATACAGCTTTGTTGGAGATAGCTGCAGGCTGCCTGTGTGCTGCCGAAGGGTGTAGATACGCTCTTTGCATGTTTGTCAGTAAAAGTATATAATCTTTCTTAGATTAAATTAGGTTTGTTTGCAGTAGGGAATTCTCACAGAGAATGTTGTCCATTGTGTGTTTCACACAGGTTAGTGTGCAGTGTAGTCTCTCTGTGTGGGCAAATCAGCAGCCTTCAGGATAGAGACTGTGTCCCTCATTGCCTCTCCAGACTAGCTGAAGGCATTTCTGGGACCAGGGGCTAGAAAAATGTTAGATTTTAAATTCACAGCATCTCCCACTAGAGTGCTGCAGCTGTTGAACAGTTAAGAAA
The DNA here is from genome assembly GCF_017639235.1 of Corvus kubaryi. NCBI lineage: Eukaryota > Metazoa > Chordata > Aves > Passeriformes > Corvidae > Corvus > Corvus kubaryi. Next base: position 2,336,342 of record NW_024582083.1, read on the forward strand.
CATTTGTATGGTGGCAGGAGAGCATCTTGTTCCTCTGTTTATTTGGGATCCATGCAAAGAATGATTTCTTGTGTTCATTATGTGTTAATGACACTGCACAAACTATACTTTATTATGCACTTGGGTGCAATAACTTAGCTGGATGGTTGAATACAATTTAAATATGCAAAAAGAAGGGACTAATGGAGTATCCTCAAGGACTAGCTAATACCTTTATTTATAATTATGTCATACTATCTAAATTTGAGAAGATTTGTGTTTGTCACAACCATTATGTTGTTGAAATGTAGCATTTAGATTTAAGTATAAAACGATGTCAGTATTTTCTCTGTGGAAATACGTTATTTATATTTGGTTTTGGGTTGGTTTTTTTTCTTTAAATCTGTAATCTACCATCAATTCAAATGCCTCCTGACAGTGGGCTCTGAGAGTGCTTTTAGTAGGTACTGCTTCTTTGCTTAGACAAAATGAAAATATAAATCTAAGCAAATTTAGAGACAAAAGGAACAATGGAGAAAAAAATAGCAATGTTTTATATCCAAGAGGAAGAAAAGTGCTTAGCTTGCGACCTTGGAGTAGTCTATGAATTTGGTCTGAGCTCAAAGGGTGACTGTCTAGCAAAACCTGCTTCATATCACCTTTCCTGCTCCCCATTTGCCAAACTTCACCTGTCAGGAGTGAAATGTTTTGAGTGCTCTGTTGGATGATCTTAAGAAGGGGTAGGTTCTTTTATGGGGCTCCATCCCCTTACTCTGCTAGGGTAAAGGTTCAGGTAATTCCTTCAGTCTTGCTAGTGCCAGTAGTATTGCATCTTTTCAACAATAGCTAACTTCTGCCATTTCTCCTTATGAAATTCTCACTGCAGAACTTCCGTTTTAGAGTTCTGAGCCTTGCCTATTGATGCAAAGCTTAATGTGAGTCACTCTGTTCAGAGGAAAAGAACCAGTACTGTGTAGGAATGTTAAGTGTTGGCCTCTATGGTGGGCACTCCTTTCTCTTCTGCGCAGTTTAAGTGGCCAGATTTTGGGGAGTCACAAAGAGTAACCCAAACAATTTGCAGATGAATATCTTTCTAACCTCTATAAGATATTCACCTAGAATACCAGCTGGACAAAAAGTACCAAGAACTCTGGAGAACTCCTTATTTCCTAGAGCTTAACTGCATCATTATAAACAAAGCTTGTTCATCTTTTCCTGAAAGAATACATGGCCTGAAACACCTAGAACATGAACTTTCTGTCAAAGACCAATGAACCAAATGTGTGTGTTTGTGGCCCCAAGGGATAACAGCTGCCTTGAAGGAATTTTCCTGTTTTTTTAAATTTAAATATAGTTTATTTTGAACTCTCCCTAGGTGCTTTCACAGAAACTCCTATTCATATGCAGTGAAAGCTAGTAGGTTTTCTGATATTTTCAATCGATATGATTGGCAGCTACTAGTTAAATAATGGACTTTGATGTAATTACATTTTTTTCCATCCAGAATTTACTGGGCTTGTTTCTATTGCTCTCCTGTCTCCTTTTATTTGTAATAGGAAATTTAAATACTCTATTTAGTGTGAGAATAATACTCATTTCCTTTGTATCTGTAAAAGCAGTCATCAGGTTTCATGTTAACCTTTAATGTGGTATGTGTATATGATGAACTATTCTGATACATCTGAAGTCTGCATATGATATTTATATGTTGCCAGTCCTGTCACTGACTAGCAATGTAGCAGTGCATTTACAGTTTCAGAGCAACATCTCAGTTTTCTGAGGTTTTGTGGATTCTTCTTGTGAAGTAGTTTTGCTCTTGCAGTACTGTATTGATTGTTCTAGATTCTTTTTCAACTAATATCAAATATGACAGCACTCTAGTTTGGAGTTCCAGTCCCATTGCTTACTAATACTGCTAAACTGAACTTTTGAGCACTGCAATACTTCTTTTTCCTTTCCTCCTTGAAGAGCTGGAGGCATGAGACATTTATCACTTACTTTGCAGTACCTTACCCTTCCAGCCCTCACTGGGCACTCTGGAACATGAGCCAGCGTAATGAACTGCAGCAAGAGCATCTGTGACTCAATAGACAATCTGCTTAATAAATGTTTATTGATTTAAATTACAGATTATACGCATGCATGAGATAGTGAAATGAATTAAATTAGAGCTGGTTATGCATCTGCCTATACTGAAGAGGAGGGGGAGACGGTGATCTCTTCTCTGTGGTGACCAGCGACAGGACCTGAAGGAATGGCATGAAGTTGTGTCAGGGGAGGTTTAAGTTGGGCATTAGAAAAAAGTTCTTCACACAGAGGGTGGTTGGGCACTTGCATAGCTTATGTGTCCCACTCAGGGTTGGAGGTGTTGCTATCAGTCACCTCAAAGTGGCATGGATACACTTCAGGGTTTTGCCCAAGGACAAAGATGCGGTCAATTCAGATTTCTTTGTGCTGCCAGAACTGCCCAGATGGAGTTGATTGTGGTTTTAGTTTTTCTTAATGATTATAACCAAGAGCCAGCAGGCTTTGGGGATGGGAGATGAGGGATGGGTGAGAGGTCACGGTCAGATACTTGATGTGGTTCTGTCTGCTCGTGTTTCTCACTTCTACATGTGCTGTCCAGGTGAGAGTACTGGTGAGCTCGAACAGCGAGCTGAGTGAAAGAGCTGGTCCGACTGAAGTGCAACCATGTTAACTCCCACCCCTGTTCTTTTATGTTTGGATAATGTGAAGTTTTATGTTTTGCTAAAAAATAAAGCTGGATCAGTTTCACTGTCTGATTTACCAGGCATTGGCACAGGCTGATGGTGGGGAAGCTGGAGTGTGTGGGGAAAATAGCGTGCAGGTGAGAAGAAGAAAGGGCAATGACTGACTTAGAGGTATTGGATGTATTCTCAATGTTTTAATAGAGCTGCTTACTTGTCCTGGTGCTCCGTCTGCTTTCCCTTTTTACTGGTAAGAATCTCAATAACTCCTCACAATTATTTTACATTTGGGTTTATATAAATTTGGTTTGTCATACAGATTTGCAGACTGCAGTCTGAAGAGGTTTTACTTCAATCCCCATAAATACTTTGCTCACTCAGTGTTTTTGGTCTGAATCTTTTGCTTGTGGCTATATTGGCTTATTGAATGGTTTATTTCATTTAGCATATCAAGATGATTATTATGTTAGCAGGAAGGGAAGGTTAATGGTCCCCGTTTAGTTGGAGAACTATTGTATCTCTTACTAATTATGCTGTCTGACTGCTGAGTTTTGGAAATGTCAGCTGCCTTCCACGAATCTTCCATTCATAATAGTAAATACTAATAGCAGTTACTTCAGAAGGGTGTTGCATGGCTAAATTCATGTTTGTAAATTATTCTGAAACCCTAAGATGCCAAATTGTCTGATGTAACAATTAATGTTGCTAATATTAAGTATCCTCCAATTTCTGTATTACATATTCATGTCCTTTAACAAGGGAACAAAGCAGAATGTAATGCTCATTGCTGTTTTTAAGTCCTTCATTGGAGCTAATGTCTTATTAATAGCCTGGAAAAACTTCTTTGTGAATATGAGATTTAGCTCTTTTTCCTGTCACTTTTGAAGTCTAAAGACTCTACAAAGCAGTTATTACTTGTTCATAAACAGTTTCTGGGATGAATTTCCAGATTTACTCATGAATTATCTTGGGGTAGTCCTAGACATAACTATTTCATGAATATGTAGAGTGTGTTTGCTATCTTCTTTTTTATGTTGTAGATTCATGGCAAATTCCTAGTTTATTCAGCAAGTGGCTTTCTCTGCTATATTCTCTCTATATAACAAATGCTTGTTTCTTTGGCAACTCAGACTTCATTATTGATATGAAATGAGTCTGCACTGCAGCATTATTATGCTTTGAAAGCATTAAAGGGCATTTTCAGTTCTTCTATTACAATGAACACTGGATTTCTTTTTTATTTTTAATAATTTTCTGACACCAGATTTCTGTCTATCATTCATAGATAATAACACCACAGAAAATTTTCTGTTCAGTTAGCTCCCTCCCTCCTTCTTTATAAACACATATGCTAAGTCTGTTTTACACAGAGGTCTTTACAACTGTGGACAATTTTGCATCTTTTTTACACTCTCTTCAGTTCTCATGGCCACATTATACTGATATATATTTCAGTTTCCTTCCCACTATCATTTTCTCACTGAAGATTTTCTAATGAAGTTGGAAGTGGAATGTCACAGGAAGGCATTTCTAGTTTGAAATTAGCTGTAATCTAGGAAAAGAACGAGATAATCTTGCAGCTGAGATAAAGCAGGACTTAGAAGAATCTGTGTATTACTACAGATAGCAATAAGAGTGGCAGAAATGTCTACATGAAATAAGAAACCCTTTAAAGTAAGCTTAACAAAGTTCAGTGGGCAGGAGTGTCATTAATAAACTTGGAAGGGAAAATAAACAGAAATTTACACAGAGTTCAAAATATTCATGGATTTGAAATGGGAATGTAAACTACATACAGTAGTTTTTGAGGAAAATACTGGTGGTCATGAAAAAAAATTGTTGTCTAAAATTTTATTCCATAGTCTGCTGTAGAGCAAACCAAATATGTTATAAAGAGATAAAAAAACACCTGAGGGCATTATGAAAATTGGATTTTAAATAATAGTAGAAATTGTCTTGTTGTTTTGACACCAGTAAAACATAATGATTGAAGAAACTGGAGTTCTGCTACAATAAATATTTGCTTCCATGCTTATTTGGCACACTTATTTCTAGGTAGATTCCTAAAAATTAATTTCATGAATAATGCTGAAAAACCCCACCTGAGATATTGTGATAATACTAAAAGCAATTGTTGCTCAAGTGTATGGGAAAATTAAAGGTGGTACTGTTTACAAAGGCATCAAGAAAAGAGCAGTACCTGAAGAATTATATGGTTTGAATACAAATGTCTTCTGACATCATTAAATTACAATGTAACATAATTTCCAATATGAAAGACTGAAAGTTGTTATATATTTTTGTAACAGCAATTGTTTCATAAAACAGACTACCTGGGTTAGCAATCTTCTGAAAGCAGTGTAAATTTCTACAGATACCATGCTTTAAAAAACAAATGAAGAATAGCCCAAAAGTGGAAAAAGAAATGATAACTTGGATGTAGGCAGAAACCACCCCCCACCAATCCAGCAATATTGATCCTGATTGCAGAATGTCATGTTACAAGCATGAGTAAAACTCGAGTTGTGGGCAGCTAGCCTCCACTTCCATGTGAAAGTGAATTCTACTGGGTGATTTCTTGTGGTTTTATTGCCAGGGTTTGTGGGTGCGATTATGGGAGGATGTTGAAAGTAGTTGCTTCCTACCAGCCATGAATCTCATGCTATGCCTTCTAAGTGTAAAAAAGAAAAATTAAGATCGTTACCTCATACAATGGACTTCCACATTGCAAACTGAATCACTTTTGAATGGCCCAGTGACCCCAGAAGTGAAATTTCTACTTTCTATAACCTGCTCATCTGCCTTTCTAGCAATCTGCTGGGATAAGTACAAAGGACTTTCATACAAAGGAAATTTCTGTTAAATCTGGTCCACTTCTGTCACAAGTAAATGCATCATTTATTTCCTTTCATTAATGGTTTTTTTTTTTTAACTTTTTCTGTTGCTGTTATTCTGTTTCACCCCTGTTATAAGCTTTTTATTTCAAGAATGAGAACGGCCAAACTGTCCATTCTCTTGGATGTCATAGTAGGAGGGAATGTTCAGGATGACGCATGTGTGCACTGTGTGCTGTTCAGAACATAGAGGGGAAGCTTGGCTCATGCACTTCTGCACTGGAACCTCAACACAAAATCAGTCAGGAAGTCTAAACTATTCTAAATTATATAGATGCTCAACATGGCTACATTAATACTATTTTCAGCTACAAAGAGTCCCCCTGTTCGTTTTGAGACACATTTTTCATTTCACCATTAACACCTTTCTTCTGTATTTCATTTCTCATTTTACCCTTTATTATTTATTCATAGCCTTTATATTTCTATGATTAGTACGGGCTACAATATTGTCTTTCCTTTTATCTTGCTCATTTTTACTACAGCAGTGAAATCCACACTGATTAGACTGTAGCAAATTCTTCATCCTGTAGTAGTTTGCACAGCCCTTAAGGCAAATTATTCCCTTTTTTTACAATTCACTCATTCAATCTTTTCCTGTATAGTGCATATAGACACAGATAATTTAGATGCTGTGCATCCATTTGACTTAGACACATTTTCTGATAACAAACTTTTCAAATAATCCAAAATATTTATGGTAAGGTGAGGATCTTTCCCCCACCTCCCTTTTCTCTTAGTGTAACCTAATTTCTTTCTCTTCTCATTATTTTCTCAGTTTTGTCTTTACTTCAATATTTCAGTTTCACTAGTTCCCATCTATTAAATATTAGTAGAATTCATGGATTTAAACAAAATTTTTAAAAAGTTCAAACAAAATCATATGTACTACATTCTCATCCCATTTCACATCATTGCCACTCATTTCATTGAGCAAAATTGACTTCAAAACTCCAGTGTAAGCATATATTGTTCCAAAAGCAAACACATTGGTTGGCATTAAAATTCCAAGGTAGCCTCTGTGAAATAATAAGGTAAAATATAAAACCTTCATGTAAGAAGTACTATATATAGGAATACTACAGTAAAAAATCTGAGGAGCCTCATAATATCAAACGAGATGAAAGTAGTGAGAACCATTAGAATGAAGATAAAGAACATTAGGACTAATAAAAAAAAAAAAATCAGGTACTTTAAAACAAAGATTCTTGCTAGTGAGCCCACCAAAAGTACCATTTGGTTCAACCCTTTCCTGGAGCAGACATTGCTTATCTCCAGGTTCTGATAGCCTGGGATGAGGATATCTGGCTTCGGAGAAGGCTGTGTTGTGAACTTAGCTAAACTCAAGTCCACAATAAAGTGTGCCCATACGCAGCTTTCTCCCAAGTTCACAGGTGTATTGCAAATATTCTTCTCCCATCCCCACACAGTCCGGAAAGAGAATTCTAGATTTATCATTTCCTCCAAGTTAGGCCTGCACCATTTGTAGGAACTTTTCACATTGTTGTTGGAACTTGGTACCAAGACAGTATGTCAAAATTAATAATCATATACATAATGTACCCATGTAGAACAAAACAATTCCTTAGAAAAGTAAAATTATTTAAAGATGGTTTTTAACCCAAGAAAAATCTCTGTATGCTTATCTCTTCCATAGATAGCTGTGGACTATTGCAAATTCTTGGCTTTTGGTATAAGTGTTGGTGAAATGCAGAAGCTGTAGGAAATAAGCAAATAAACTAGAATGAGTCAGAGGTAGAGGGGTATTATAGATCTTGCTGTGTTGCTGGTACTTGCTTTGATGAGCATTGCTGCTGAATCAGTTTGTTTTTGGAAGTTGTTTTCTTCGTGGAACACATAATTTGCAAAGGTTTGTAGGTGAAAATACCAGACCATAAACTGTTAATGGGCCCCTGCCTTGCTTAATCATTTTTTTGGCTTGCTAAGTCTTTGTCATCTGCCCCAAAATGAGGACTCTACCAAGTCTGATCTGGGGTAGACAGAAGTGCCCTAGAGCAGCTGAGCCTCTCCTTCAGTGAGAAGAGAATGATTTACATATAAGTAACTTCTGCTTGACTGGAGGGAATTTACTTGCAATTAATTTATCCCCATATCTTCCAAGGCAAAACTTACAGAAAGATCTGAGACTGGTATACTGGATACTGATGAATTATTTTATTGAAAACCTTTCTAAAACTAATTTATTTATTTACATATATATTTATTTACTTAGGAGCAAGGTATTTGAGGATGAGTAGTAGTATACTTGAAAATCATCATATTAATTTACCTTTTCTTTCAGTGTAAAATGACCAACTAAGACCATTGTTAGGTGAGATGCTTGTTCTTGCATGGTATTAGAATGCTGAATACCAGATATAAAGGTTTGTGGTTTTTCTCAAGAAAAAAATAGGCTTCTTTCTGTGTGGAAACCTTTGGAATTTATTCTGGTTTTTGTGTGTTTCACTAATCTTTGTGTCTGTCTTGTACTGTTTTATGGAAACCAGTGTTAATAAATACACACATATTGTCCAGGTGCTTCCAATCTACTTTTCACGGAGCACCCCCTGATGTCAACAATTTGCTGAAAACTGATTTTTAGAGAAAGGAAATGAGACCACAAGTACAGAATTATATTAGAGAGAAACTGGAACTTTATGAAGTGTCCTGATGAGTGTTTTAATGGGGAAGGTGGTTTTCCAGGTATGCGCCAGGTATGTGAGTCAGTTTCACTATAGAAAAAGGATTTCTGAAATTTTGCTGTTAAATGAAAATAGAAGATAAGTAGTTACTTCTTCAAATACCAGCATACTGTTTTCTTGCACAGCTATAGCGTGGTAGGGATCATATTCATCTGAGACATGTAGGTGCTGGGCTTTGCTTTAATGAATACTGAACTGTGTTGCACAAAATGGAGCACCTTTGACAGCACAGACTGAAAAATGCTCTAAAGTTTTTAATAGTATTCCATATGTTCTTCTGTTTCTGAAGTGTATGCTCAGCCATGAATTGCAATGAAAAAGTGGTCTTTTTAATATCCTTGGTGTTGCTGTATCAGCCAGCGATGCTAGCATTGAGTAGGTACCTACTGTGCCAAGCTCTGAAAGAAAACGGAACTCCTGCCTTAGAAACTAACCTGTGCTAGTTTTAAAAAATTTCAGTTTTATGAAACCAAACAATACAGTATTTTAGGGAGTATCACTCAGTATTTGGAATAGCTATAGAGTCTTAAATAAGATGAGAGAATAGACTATATACATATATACATAAAACAGGTTGACTTCAGCTTGAAGTACTCTGTCATGTGTCTGTGATTCCTGCAATTAGTCTTGAACATATTGAACTTCTTTCAACCTTTCTGAGTAAGGTTTGACAAATTAATTAATTCAGCCTTATCTTAATGGCTTTATTCTTAGCACTTACTCCTTGTCAATACCTAATGCTCCTTCTCTTTGCCTATTGACACCTCTTATCATAATGCTCTTTATAAAGGTACTTCAACCTTTCAAAAGTTTTAATGGTTCTATTTTTGTTTTCTCCATGTCTGATTAAACATCAAAATCATTGCAAGGAAGATTTTGTCAAAATATTTATTCTTATTTTTTCTATTAAAAATATAAAATTTAAGTTCTCAGACCTCATATTTTATCTGGTTTTATTTGGCTTTCTTCTATGGAGTACTTAAGTTTGTTTTGGAACTTGCACTAATAGTGAAATGACATTAAAGTAGTACAGAGATTTTGACCTTCAGTGAATGGTCTTCTGAATAAATGAGAAAATATATGAGTGGAGGAAAAGATAAATGCAGTGCAATTTTCCTGCTTTGTGCATAGTCTTCAGAGGATAATATCTAGTATTGGTGGCTAGACTAATTTAGTAATATGACAATTTTATTTCCTGGCAAATATGACTCCGTGAGGATGATGTCTACCTAATTTAAAGGGGCAGATTCTCTACTAAAATGTAAGACATTCAAGTTTGAAGACTTTTCCTGTAGAATTAGCAAGAAAAAAAGCTTATATTTTTTTTGCCATTCCTGAGTTCTAAATTATGGACATCCTATCTAGATTTTTGACCAGTTGTTTTTCAGACATCAGTTCCTTGTTGCTGAAGCACTGTGCGTGTTTTTTTTCTGCTAACAGAAATAGTCTCTAAGAAGACTTTCAGATATGTTGAGGTGCCATATGCATAAACAGGCAATCCAAATGTCACTTTACACACATATAATATTGCTGTCATTTTGTGCTGTTAAAATTTTGAAATGTAAACAAGATGCAGATGTATGACTAGGTCAGCACAGAACTTTACAAGACATGTCAAGTTATGAAAATAATTTAATCCATTAAAAATAAAGTGAATTTCAAATGCTTAGAAAAACTCCCATTATGAGTCAGTCATTCTAAATAAACTGTATTATTCCAAAATAATTCAAAATGAAACAAGCTGAAAGTGTGTCTGAGTTCTGCATAATGTTTTGCAGCACATTGTTAACACTTGAATTATTTTCATTCTTCTATACTGATGAGTTTTTAACTGTTTAACTTGGGAAAAGGAATTTAATGTTACAGCCGCATGCTGTATAATAGCTGTTAATAATTGCCTGGCCTATCTTGCTGCAGTTCTTGGGAGGTATCTGCCAGGAATTTTACCTGAAGGAGTGCTTCATAAAGGCCCAAGCCAATGTAGCAAATGAATGACTGAGGCACTGTCTCCCTCTTTCTTTCTAGTGCCCAGAGTCAAAAAAAAATAAAAAGAGAAATAGGTACTACAGGAGTGGTACCAGTAGAAAATGAATAAGCATCGACAAGTTATATGCAGTTACAAAGAGATTTTACAGCTTAATAAACAAGGTGGCTCTAAAAAGCCTTGTCGACTGTGCTTGAGGTGTATGCTTTATACTATAGAAAAGTTATGTGAGGTATTTATAATTGCTCTTGTTGTCAAAATCATGTGGTTAATAGAGCCTTAGAGTTCACAAAAATATTTCCATTAGTGTACCACCTTTGACATTCATACAAAGTTTGCTAATTCTTGCTTAATAGTGGTAGCAAAGACCTTGTTTTGCATTGTCACTGTATCTAGTTAAAAAAAAAATCCTGGTTATAGGTATATTTACAGATGAAAAAACATTTTTTTGTGAATTGACAACTTAACACCCACCTGATGCATGATAATTCTCTTTCACAATGATAGTGTTATGAAATTTCACTCTTTGATCATGTACAAACTTGACACTTCTCCCTAAAAACACTCATGATTTTGACTGGTGCATGGAAAATAAAGAATAAAAGTAATTCAGAAGGTTATAAGACCTGTTAAAGCACTAGGTATGAAATGGCTGTCACACTTCACTTTCACAACTTCAGACATAATTATTGGGTCGTAATGGTTGACAGGCTAGGGTCAATTTTTATAGTCTAAATGTTAAGAGTGGATGATTGCAGCAATAAATACCTGTCACCAACAGCTTTCAAGTAATAAAAAAAAAATTCCACTTGCATCTGGTCGGCGTGATATAAGCACATGAAAGTGCACCAATTAAATGACTAAAAGGATTTGTCAGGTTAGAGCTGCTGGACTTCACTATTTATCTCTTTTGAATAATATTTGTAGCTACAAATTAGAAACTGTTGTCAGAGAGAATCAAATAAGAGATGAGGAGAAAAGCAAGTATGAGTTTTTTATCCGCATTTTATTCGGGTACCTGTATCTATGAATAGTGTATGTGGGACTTGGTAATAAAGTATCTGATCTTGTGCTGATGAAGCAAGGAAAAGTGTTCAGCAGTAGGTTATAAGCCCAGCTCTCATGTCATCAGCAAACATGTTTAGGATACTAACATTTTAATGTATTGAAACTTAAATGCTATTACTTTAGAATATATTTCTTTTGGCTTCTATTGCCTTTCAGCTTTGGTACTAGAGATACAAAAAACAAGTAGTATCTGACACCTTGATTAATGCTTAGCTAAGGCACAATAAAACTTTCCAAGTTCCTAAACAGACAATAAGTCTGACAGCTGCTTTTTTTCGCATTGCCATTTGGCTTAGTTCATGGTGGAAAGGTGGGAGGGGGGGATGAGGTACCATTACCAGAGGTGAATGAGAGTCAACCTGCTGTCTGACAGGATGGTTCTGGCCCTGGATCATCTCAATGTTTAGATCTAGGCTTTTAGTGCAACATGACGTGGCAAAACTAGAGGCTAGTGACTGCTACTTCTTTCACACTCTTCTGTGCTCTTTCTTGCTCAGGATCTGCACTATGGCACACGTCCTCCATGCCCATTCTGGATTTCTAGTATGCCATCCCTCTCTGCCAGACTTTTGCTGAGCTGGAGACATGCCTCTGCTCTCTGCCCAGATCAATGAAGACAGAGCTCAGCCCCACTCGAACATACCTGCTACTGGAAGGAGCCTTATTTCTAGTTTCCTCTGCCACTTATTCGAGGATTTAATTTACGGGTATGGCCTTGAAGTAACTCTGCTCTACAGGAGTGGTACAGATCCATAAGCTCTGCTGCAGTTTCCCATGTACCCCTACTTAACTGTTGCTGTTTTGGGATCCTGTTATCTCCTATCCCTCTACAAAAAGAACTCCTATAAATAGATATAACAATCCCAAGAAAAAAAAAGAACAACAAAACCAACAGCAGAAAGTTTCACAAGGCTTCTGTCAGAGCTTTCCTACAGGTTACCTGCTCAGCATTCGGCTCATATAAACCACCAATTCTACCTTCTCACCAGAAGGGAATAAAAATGTTTTACTTCCCTGCTTGCAACAGTTCTCTCATATTAAAAGCCCCTTCAATTTTAGGCAGCTGGTTTAACTTTACTATGCCATACAAGGTACCTATGCCAGACCATTGTTCCCAGCTCAGCGCTACCATCCTTTTTAGTTGCTCTTTTGGATCTTCAAAAGATGCAAGCTTATTTGTGTCTCCTATCCAAAACCACATGGGGCCCATAACCAAAGAGCTGCTGAGAGACCATTCACTTAGAGATAAGACATAGTGTTTCATCCATTTGGCAAGCTGAACTGTATGTCTCCCACACCCAGATGCCTGGGAGTTTTCAATCTGCTCTGTGCCTCAAACATGTCCTGAGCCGTTTCAAACTTTTCTTTTAAAAATCAAACAGCTTTTCTTTCTGCTAGAATTTTTTTCCTGACAAACATTTCCAAACTTGTTTTCATAGCACTCTCTTCCCTTCAAAAGAAACTACTTGCCCCTCCTGTTTACAAAGTAGCTGTACATTTCGTGAGCGGGGTACACTGGCTGTGCCACTATGACTTGGATCTGAGCTCTTGCCCAAACATTTTAGTTGATGTACTCTTCCATACTTTGCATGCTACAAGAGTCTAGCCTGGGCAACTTTGGAAAAATGCTCTCAAAAGCCATGTTACTCATAATACAGATCAAGCCTTTACACAAATGGGCAGGGAGTGCAAACCTTGTGTTACAAATATTCAGCTGCCCAGTGCACATCAGCTGATCATTTATAGAGGCATACACCTGCAGGAATACATTAACTGGTGTCAGTCTAGTCAAAGTGGAAATGTTTCTGTTGTTACAGATTTTATGAATGTTGCTTTCTAGTCTTTCATCAGATTTACAAATAACTGTTCATTTGCTGTTTTCTTCTGGTACTGTGCTTTGAACTGTTTATGTATTTGATTTTTATACAACTTATATTGCTTTTGCATTGTTTATACAGTGCTTTATACTGGTTGTTAAGAGTTCTTAGGCTGTGTGCACTGCCTCACAGCTCAGCAGACTTTGTGGTTACAGCAATAATAAGACTGCAAATGTATTTTTAGAGTAGTGCTAGAGTTGAAAAGACTGAGTACTTGATGAGGTGTGTTTGAGTTAAACACAAAGAGATTTTCACATCCCCTGTAATCAAAACAATATTAAAAACCTTCCCAAGTCATGAATTTATCTAAAAGAAACTCCCAACATTGTCCCCTCCAAACTGTTCTGTCTTGAACTGGTCTTGAAAAAGGTCCAAATCTTAAGGGTTCTCCTCCTGACTGAGGGTGGTTTTTTGAAACCCTGATCTGTATTCAGACCACTTCCCTTTCAGAGAAGGAGTAGGAGTGGAAGGCAGTGAAGGTTAAGCAGCACTCCCAGTGTCCCAGTGCTTGAGGTTCCCCTAAGGATCAGGGTCTGCTCACCAGCACTCTCCCCATCTCCCCAGAAAAAACTGCTCCTTCTCTACAGACTGCCATCCTTCATGGTTGGAGGACAGCCCAAGCCTTTTCTTTGCCTGCTGAGCTGGAGTTGATTCTCTTATCAATGATACTCAAAAGCAGTGCACAGAGAACACTGCTGTTGCATTAAATGTATTGAAATTTAGCAGAAAATAAACCCCATTGCATTCCAGCTGCTCCTCAGAGATCAAGAGGGGTAGGAGGTCCCAAAAAAGGAATCTTTTTCTGTTAATCTAGGAAGTTTTGTTTAAAGAGAAGAAATGTTACTTTGGGACGGCAGCTTTTTTGGATTTCACATGTCAAATAGTGAAAGTGTGAAGTAATCAGAGAAACAAACAGAACTGAGACTCATCTGCATGTCAATATTCAGTTTGAGCAATGATAGCAACATCACAGAAAACTTGGAAAAAAGGAAACTGGACAATGAAGGGGATGTAAAGGCACTGGTTTCTTCTGTGTGATGAATTTCAAATAGAGAATACCAAATGTGTTTCTGTGCCAAAAGAAGAATTAAAGTTTGCAAGTTACCCACAAGTGTTATTGCTTTCCACTAGTGTTATTGCTTTCCACTAGAGAAAATGAGTCCCGAGCCTTGAAATTTATGCACTAATGTAGAGGCTGAGAGAAGATCTGCACCCACAGGTTCCTCACTTCTCGTGGGGGCGGGGGAGACTTTAGGGTTTCTGCACAGCATAACCAAAGTAAGATCTTAGGAAGAAACTGAAAAACAAGCACGACTTCCCCAGGTGTTTCAGTCAATTAATGTGGTGGTTAAGATATCCTGAATGCAAATGTGAGAAGTAAGGTTGAAATCTCAACTTTCTTGGTTAGCATTCTAGCAAACAAAATATCATCTTATGTAGATTGTGCATTTCCCTTCTTATATTGTGGTAGTGTTTATCTCAGTATTCTTCTACTTATATATTCTTTTTCCAGAGTTTTTCTGTTTACTCATGAGCTGGATTTGATGTTTCTCAATTTTGTCTTCTATGTGCTTTCCTTCTGTAGTTAGACTAGGTTTGTTGAGTGAGTAGCTACTGTGATGTTTGTTCTGTTTTTCTCACTCAGTGGTCTCCAGCTCTGTTACTGTTCTGTTCCGTGCATTTTTGAAGTATTTCAGTTACTTAGGGCTTATTTTCTCTTGATGGATAACTTTAATTCAAGTTATACATGGCATGTACAGGACAACCAGGGGATCAGGCCTACCCAACATGGGCTTACCAAAGGCAGGTCCTGCTTGACCTATCTGATCAGTGACCAAGTGATCTGCTTAGTAGATGAGGGAAAGGCTGCACGTGTCATCTATCTACTGTCTTCAGTAATGCATTTGACACTGTCTCCCACAGCATTCTCCTGAAAAACTGATGGCTCATGGCTTGGATGGCTGCACTCTTCACTTGGTGAAAAACTGTCCGAGTCCAGAGAGCGGTGGTGAATGGAACTAAATCCAGTTGGCTGCCAGTCACCTGCAGGATTTCCCAGGGCTCATTATTGGGGTTTGTCCTGTTTAACATCTTTGTCGACGATTTGCATGAGGGGATCAAGTGCACCCCTTAGTCTGTTTGCAGACAGCACTAAGCGGGGCAGGAGTGTTGATTTGCTGGAGGGCCAGAAGGCTCTACAGAGAGATCAGGAAAGGCTGGATTGATGGGCTGAGGACAACTGCAAAGGTTCAACAACGTTAAGTGCCAGGTCATGGCCTGGGGTCAAAATAACACCATGCAGTGCTACAGGATGGGGGCAGAGTGGCTGGAAAGTGGCCAAATGGAAAAGTACCTAAGGGTGCTGGTTGGCAGCATCTGAGCCAGCTGTGCCCAGGTGGCCAAAAAGGCCAATGGCATCCTGGCTTGGATCAGGAATAGTGTGGCCAGTAGAACTAGGGCAATAGAACTGTACTTGGCAGTGGTGAGCCTGCACCTTGAATCCTGTGTCCAGTTCTGGGACTCTCACTACAAGGAAGACATTAAGGTACTGGGGCGTGTCTAGAGATGGGCAACAGAGCTGGGGAAGGGTCTAGAAAACATTTCTTCTGAAGAGAAATTGAGGGAGCTGGGGTTGTTTTGCTTGCAGAAGAGGAAGGTCGGAAGGACATCATTGCTCTCTACAACAGCCTTAAGGAAGTTGTAGCAAGGTGGGGTTGGTCTCTTCTGCCATGTCTCAAGAGAAAGGATGAGAGGAAATGGCCTTAAGTTGCAGCAGAGGGGATTCAGGTTAGATATCAGAAAAAAAAGTTTACTGAAAGAGTGTTTTGGTGCTGGATAAGTTGCCCAGGGAGGTGGTGGAATCACTGTCTCTGGAAGTGTTCAAATTCATCTGGATGTGGCACTTGAGGATATGATTCAGGGGTGATTATGGTGGTACTGGGTTGATGGATGGACTAGGTGATCTTGCAGGTCTCCTCTAGCCTTGATGATTCTGTGAAAAGGATTTAGTTAATTATCCTAGAATAACAGTGCTTACGAACTATAGAATTGCCACAATGGTTTATCTCAAACTGTTTTCAAAATACATCATGTTAAACCAGATGTGGCATTTCTGTCATGGACCAAGAGTATTCACAGATGAATTATTTAGGGACTGGTGTTTTGGAAAAAACTATTTTTCTGAGAAGCTCACATGTGGAAAGGTTTTTCTGCTGATGTTCTCCACAATTCATTCATCACTCACAACATTTAGTGTAGCAGCAATCTGGAAGCTGAGGTGAAAAGAACCACAAATCTCGCTTGATGTGCCATGTGGGTTCTTTTTGCTGCAAGCGGTTTAGCTGTTCCTTTATAGCCATTAAAAGTTTATTAAAATGCATGAGAGACATCCATTATAAACCAGGAAAAAGTCCATTAATAGTACATATCAAATAAGAGTTGTATCTACACATTCCAAACCCCTAAACACCTAAAAATTACATATTTAAATTTAGAAATTTAGAAATGTCAGAAGAATATTTATATCCTGTGCTGAGCAATTGATTAAACTATTAAAAAGTGGATCAATAATGAGACCTTCTGCCTAGAAATCTGACGAGTTCCAAACAATGCTGGCACAGCTCCAGGACATCATGATGCAGCTGACGTTTCTTGACCTTGCATACTTTGAAGGCAAATTGTATGGGCTTCCCACAATAGTTCTGGGAAGAATGAAAATAACCAATAAATATTTGAAGGTTAGTGACAATGAGGAAGAAAAATCCTTTAGAACAAAACACAGTGGTTCAAATAGGTGGAAGGTGAAATGTAGATGTACTATGGCAAGAAAATTCTTTTTCATAAATTACTCAGCTACATATATTTAGATACAAAATAATTTCTCAACAGAAGTGGGGATATAACTTTCTTACTGAGATCTTTTCATGCTGGTCTATGTGCAGATGTATTTGCATGCAGCAGTATTATACTATTGACAGAGAGAGGATTGTTTATCTAGTTTACCCATGAGGTCGTCTTGTTTGTTACATACTGTGAAACTGATGTAGAGTGAGTTTCACTGGTGTATAGAATACAAAGAAGTGAACAAGCATAAACTGGTGTCATAGAACAATATCCGTTCCTGACTGCAGCTTTAAAGATGTTACTGCCTTTTTTGTAGTCAGCTCTTGCTGTGTTTTAGCTTTTTAGCCCCATAGGAGACTTTTTACTGCAGGATCCTCTCAAAATTAGGTATTTCTTTTCCAAGGTATGTGCAATGTTAGTACATCTGTGTAATTCTTGCAGTGTAGCTCAGCAGGCTTTTACCAAGTAGTAGCTTTCAAGTTAACTCCCTACTGGTCTCCTCTGGAAGCAATTGATTAGTAGCTTGGCTTTAAACAGAATATTTCTCAAAAATATTTTCTCCTTAAATAGGCTTTTCATAGCTTGTAACTGTTACCATTCTCCTGTAAATTTTAAGACGTATATCTTTGGAGGAAAATTATTCTCATTCTGTACCAGGCATTTAATATGTGCTGATCTCAGCCATCAGAGCTGTGTCTGTGAAACATGCCATTTGGGTAAGCTGCATTACAAATAAAGATGAGTCATCATTTGTTTGTATTTATTCACTCATGTCTTAAACTCAGAATCCTAAAAGATTAAGAGGAAATAAATTAGATTTAAAAAATATTAATCTTTCCGACAGCTTCTGAAATTTTACTGCAGAACTTAATCCTTCCTTGCAGAAGGAGCCCAATTTTCACAGCACCCTCAGTATTGCAGCACAGTATTTAATGTGGTATTCTCTAGCTAGAAGATATGAGTGCAATTTTCAGTGTAGATATGAATCTGCTACTGCAGAGTTTACCTGCTAGGTCAGGAAATGTTATTAACAACTTTGTCCATTGAAAAAGCAGAAAACTTTAACAGAACAACATGAGCCATAATATCAATCACCAAAGCTCTCCTCTGTCTTTGAAAATACTCTGGTTTCTTCTACATGTGAAATTAGAGAAGCAGACATTGCGAACATGTGCAGAATAACTTAATACGACATTTGCAGTGCTCTGGAAATGTTTGGGATACAACACATAAACTCTGCTTACAAATCAGATCCCAGTCACTTTTTTTGCTACTTTTTAAGATACCTTTACACATATATCATCCAGAAGGAAAAGAACTAGCCAATGTACAAAATTCCTGACATATTTTTTGCTACTGTTACGTATGTGAGTGGTGTCCTATTGCAGTAACCAGTCTATCAAACAGACTTTGGTTTTGAAACAAGAAAAAAAAAAAAAGACACCTTGTTAATGAAGAATTATATAGTTTCTATATTCACGTTTAGAAAATGTACTAAATGTGCTGTAGCAGATTTAACATGTCCAAGAGTTTCTGTGGTGTAGTATTATTACAGAGAGGGGAAGAACCCAAATATTGTCTTCTGTGAAAACTGTAGAACATTTAGACTGCAAACTATTTTGTCATGATTGTAATGTCTGTATTAATGGAACTAAGAGAGATCTTTTCAGTAAAGATTGAAATCCTTCAGCTGCAACTTAAAAATGCAGTTTCAACTTGTTATAGTATAAGGTGGAAAGGGAGCACACACTTTGGGGGCATATAGTTAGGGAATACTCATCACAAAAATTGTCTACTCTGGAAAGCTAGTACACATATGTTACATATCTTTACTCATTCTTTTGCAGTCCAAGGTTTGACAAGTCTAAAGAGCCTGAAAATGGACTTCACAGAGTGTTTTAATGCATGTAGACTGGATACACTTGTGTGTGGAAATCTGCTTAGCATTAACATGTGTCTGAACGGCTGAATTACACAAGCAGAAACTTTGCTTCAAACTCAGATTTAAATCCTGAAACTAGTTCTGTCTAGATTAATACATAAATTGTAATGTTATCTCAGTTTTCCATGGCCTTTAGGAAAAATTAGTGGTGACTGGCCATCCACTCCAAATTTATATGCATTTAATCAAAACCTCTCTGTACTGGTAACAATGAAGAAAGTCTTTGTTAACTCCACCCTTTGTACATCTCTACAGATATTGCCACAATATGTCTAGTGAAAATACGTACTTAACTGCAGAGAGTTTTGGAAATTTCCACAGCATTTTTTTTTTGAGTTTCAGGCTTGTTTGTATATGTCTGAGTTTTAAATTTTCCTGCCCTATGGCTTTTAAATAAACTGTAAAAACATGCATTAATAAATTCTTGTTTTTTCCCTCTAGATAAATAAAACTGATTCAAACTTGTTTAATCTATAAGTCTGAAGTATTTCTAATTAAATTTTAAATCCTGTATTTCATACGTTGCTTTATTTACAACACACTTTACAGTTTAGCTGTCGGGCACCATGTATCCTGACAAAAAAAATTAATTAAATTTTAAAATAGGATGACGTATGTTAAAGAGCATTAAATGTTAGTTAAATTATAACCCAAGGCTAAATATTTGTGTCTGTAAATGTCTAACAGAGTTATTCTGGCAATGAGTAATTTTGAAAATCTATGCTATGTACCTAATTCCCAGTGATTTTCAATAGGAGTCAGTCTCTTGTGCTCTGCAGATGTTGTAAAATTATTTAAAGAATGTACCTGAATTTGTAATGGAGTATCATTGATTCACAAGCATGTTGCAGTCAACTTGAAAAATCAGCAAATCACTTACTGAGAGTCTGTGGCACAGAGTTAATATTTAGATAGTGTAGGCACCTAAGTTTTAAGACTTGGGCATGATTAGATAGAATTGATCACTAAAATATAGTAAAATTCAGTGTAATGTGAAGACTGATAACCTGTAATACTTTCCTCTTTTGCCTGATTTTATATCATGGTTTTACTAGCCCTGTAGTTTGAATAGATAAAGCAATATACTTTAGCATCCTTCCAAAATCTGAATTCAGTTTTTTCTACTGAGGTATGCTTTGATGATAATTAACTTTTTCATAGTGTCATTAATTGCATTAAATCTTCCACTTCTGCATAAGAAATAGCCTTGTTAATAAAAAAAACCTGCAAGAGAATCATTATCACAGAATCACGCAAAGAGAAAATAGATAGAACATAAGACCTGTATGTAGACTGAAGAAATGCTGTAGAATGGTATATCTGAGGACACGGAAAACATATTAGAAATGTGATGATTGAAATAAAATAGTAATTAATCATTGTGTTAATAATGTTAATCAATGAAAATTATTTTTCTGCAAAATGTTTCAAAAATTGTGGAAGTATAAGGCACTTTTTTGGTCAAAAAGTCAAATTCTTTTTTAATCAAGAGTGCTGTAGAAAAAAGAAAGTTTCCAAACTAGGAAATATCTGTGTAGCTCTTAGTGATGATAGGGAAAAGTGAAATAATCAGGAATGCCTCTGGAATATGAGCACTCTTGGAAGGGCCAGATTGGCTACTACTATCAGTTATGTGTTGGGAAGGACTTGTTCCTAGGTTTACTCTGGAGTGAGGAAGTACAAATGAAATCTTTTGCAGGGCTTTTCTGACATCCTCATCTGATGCTGTGTTGGTGATGGGCCAAGCACTTTCCCTAGAGTATTTTAAGGAGGAGGAACTGGGACGCAACAGTGATGGTCAGATATTATTTTAGAGAAAGAGAGCTGATTTTGTGGTTTTAGCCTGTGAAAAAACTATTTTATATTCAGAAGCTATTCTTCATCAGCTGGGTAAAGGCAATTCATCAGTTGGGATAATTCTTATACTACAGATGAGATAGTTGTAAAAGAGTAGGTAACAAAGCTTTGTTGTACTTTTTAGTAAGTAGTATGACCTTCCTAACTTTGTAGATCATGTGATATAGTGAAACTAATTTCCAGTGAAACCATTAATTTCAAGGCTTTCTTTTAGCCTATTCTGGTTTTGTTTGACCTGACTCATTAGTAGTCAGCTTTTTATAATAAGATTTTCTTCAGGATAGTACAGGTTTATTCTTTATTACTCCTTCAGGGGTGGAACAGAGCTGCTTAGACTAGCTTTTTGGTGCCAAAAGGGGTCAGTACTTGCTCTGATAAAAAAAAGCAGCTAGACCAAGTATCTTATTATTGCTTTCTTGCCTGGATGTTCTTTTCTAGTATTATTTGCTCTGTTTCATCTTAGTAGTAACAATTATGTCTTGGTCTACCTGGACAAAAAAATACAATCTGATGAAGTACCAACTGCAGACACAAAGTCTACCTGAATTTCATGCTAAATCTTGCAGAATTTTGAAAACAAAAGTTGCAGGTCAAGCACATCAACATTTCTCATCAGTCACCTTAATCTTCAGAGAAGAAGATTTTTTATACTGGAAGCTGTATGAAACACTATACCATATTTAGAAAAACAGTTTCTAACCCAAAGGGAAGGAAGTTAGAAAACTTGCTGTATGTATCCTTTGACATGTTTCTCTGGGCCTGTTCTACCAGGCCTGGCCTATCATGCAAACAAACCAAAATCACACAATCCCCCCAAGCCAATCCTATCCCACAGCTTTTATGAATTGTTGCAGTTTGTTCTTTGTAAAGAAACAATTCAATGCCAACAAAACAATTTTTTTTTGTTTGGCAGGCAGCTGTCTTCAAGCTTTTGATATCTGTTGTGTTATTTTTTGCTCAAAATATTCTCTAAAAATGAGTAAAAACAAAATAACCCTCAAACAACTAAAGAAATCTCAGCTTTCAGTTGGCAGTCTTGCATTAATTCTGGAGCTCCTACAACTGACAGTTTCCACTGGAATCTACACTTCATTAAATAATGCAAATTTTTAACTTTTCTGGTGAAAATATAACCTAATTGCAGGGAGAGAAAACTGATACCCAAAGTGGTTATCTCCCTGCTAATTTCATATGTTACATTTTGATAAAGAAGAAGGGATTAAGAGAGTTCTGATTCAGTCTTGAACACATAGCTGGCACTGTTTAATAACAGAGCATGACACATGAACAACCTTCCATATTTCTCTATGCATTCTGCTAAAAGTTTTTGCAATGGAATATTTTTCCAGATGAAATTGATGCCTAGCCAAAACCAAATTTTTGGGTAGAATTGTGCTTACTTTCACAAACTGGCAGTTTGCCTGATTTCCCTACTTGATTTGGGTTTAGCAGCAAATCATCAATATTAATTAATTTCCTCTTTTTAAAATACATTCTAATCATACTCTAGTATTTTTTTTTTTCATCTCGGACATATGTAGCATCCAGGCAGAGACCATCTCTGACCAAACCAATGTACAAAAAGACATTGCTACATTTGTACTTGGTACATGTGGGGTAATGCTTTTAAGCTATTCTGAATATGGAACAATTTTAAGCTGTATTTGTGATGTGTAATGAAGTCCCTATTATTTCACTCTCAGTCTGCAATAAAGCATACATTAAAGTAAGCAACTTATAGTTCAGTTAAAGGGAAGCTTTATGTCTCATATGTGTCAGTAGGAATTGACAAAATACCTGAATTAATCACAGAACCATAGAATAGTTTGTGTTGGAAGGAAGAGCATGGATTCTGATGGCACAGTCATGCACATGACTCGAACAGAAGGCTGAGTGTAGCACAAAAGATTAATATGACATTTCTCCCACTTAAAAGAGCTGTGGGTCTTTAGAATAATGTCATCATCTCATCATCCTAAGAGGTCAGGAGATAAATTCATTGTATACTGTTTTTAATATTTGTTTATGTTGAAGAAGATTCATAGAGCTGTCTTAGTATGGTTTAACTTTTATGTCTACTAAACAGATTTTCTGAAATAAATACCTACGATTGAATTACCTTGTATTTAAACATGACATAGCAAAAAAGAGGATGTAGTCTTCTGTTGCAGAATTATATCAGAAGACTGATTATCCTCTGAGCTTGATAATGATGTAATAAGATTAATTTTAATATTGAGAATTGATATTTAACCTCTGCTGTTTACAAGAGGATCAAGAATATTATTACAACTGCTTAAGGTCTGAGAGAATTTCTTGTAAGTAATGTAGCCAGTCTCCAGCAACCCCTGAAAGATGCTGAATTTCCATTTCTGTAAACTTGTTTTACCTCAGGGGAACTGTGATATGTTCTCACACTGTTGTCTAATGAGATAAACAAAACTGAAAATGTAACCAAATCTTAAGTCTCACCTGCATCCTTTCCCCCTTCCCTGGCTTTTGATCTGTTTTCTACAACTGCTAATTTTTCTTATATATCTGGGGCAAAATGTAGAATCAAGAAATGTATTTGAGGAGGAAATAGAATATGTATCACTGAGGTACAGGTATAAAAACTTGAATAATTTTTTAAATACTAAGCTGCAGTTTGGAAACTTTAAACTTGGAAAATTCTGCCTAGGCTTATGGAAAAAAAAAATACTCTCCTATGTTGTCATATTAGTTTTTCACTTAATTAGACATGTTAAGGCTGTGGTGGTTAGTGAGCTATCTGAGAAATATTCAAAGTGCCAGAAAGAAAAATTGCACTGTAGTCCATCTGTAGATGCTGACAATGAGATATTATTTTCTGTCCCCTACTGAGTGTGGGTGTAAGTAGGAAGAGGGAGGAGAGGAAATCAGGCTGACTTTTGTTAGGCTTTACTTTCTCTGCTTTTATAACAAGCACGTTAATATCCATGTTCCCAAAAGTGCTCTCAGCATCCCCACAGGCAGCTGCCTGCTACTACCTATTTCTGTAGTGGGTCTCCTTTGTCATACTTGGTGCCTGTTCCTGAGCCTGCACACCTCCAGTGCCAAGCCATCCCTAGAGTTAACTGAAACCTCACAATTAAGTGTTTTGTTGCATCAGCACAGCTGGAAGTCTGACCTCAGCTGTTAATGACACTTATGGAAAGTGTTTCCTGAAACAAAGTTGGTAAAAACATTATACAAATGCTTGATCGAAATAATTTTTTGTAGTTTAATCACTCCCTCGCTACAAAATATTTTCTTGTTTTTAATATTTTCATTGTGGGAAGGGTTCAATAGCTTAAATATTGAAGTACATTCAAATATATTCTATATACAGTCAACATATATCAATAGGCAAATACACTTCATGTAAAACTTGGTGTTTAAAACTAGTAAAGGACAAATACATGAGAATATTTTTTCCTGAAAATTAATTTAATTATTATAAGACCAGTACAATTACTACACTAATTGATGTTTGACATACGAAAAAATTTGCTGACCCAAAAATTGTGTTTAGTTCTTTGACTGTGTTCTTGAATTTCATTGTCACCTTCCATCTGGAAAATAGTTTTTGTCACAATGTATAATTGCCATTTTTCCTGGCTTTGCTCTGTGGTTGTGTAAACCATAAGCAACAGCTGAGCAGGAGTTTTTCCAATGGTGTCTGCAGAGGATTCATCTTGCCAGTGCTGAATGTTTCAGATTATGATGAATTTTCACACTTCCAGGGGTTGGTTGGTGAGCTTTATGTTGATATTTTTGCCATACCATGTTTTACCTGGCCTGTAGGAATGAATGTATGAATGGCTATATATGGATGGATATATATAAAAAGCCATGATTAAACCCTTGTTATATCAAAACTGCTTCATAGATTTTTGCATGTTTTGATGAGAAAGTTTCTGTGAACAAAAGCATAGATAGTGAGCCATTACATAATAACTTGTAAACTGGAAGTAAAGGTACCTACCTGGGAAATGGAAGAGTCCTTGCTCTGCTGAAATGAAAGCAAAGACATAAACCTGAATATCTGCTTGAGGGGAGCTTCTTGCCTCAGTGAACGCTGAGAGGTAAGCAAATCCAGTTCTTTTCTAAGCTTACTTCACAAAGTAGGCTGACCTTTACCCTTCTAGTGCTCCAGTAATTCACTGTCTCAATCAGAGTGAACAGAACAGAGTGGAATGGTGTGAGCAGAGGGCCTTGCATCACACTCAGGGGTACCCGTGTAATTCCCTCAGACTGGAAGAGCAGGTGCATCACACTGCACTGACCATCACAGGCCACTTCCAGGTGAGACATCAGCTCATGCACTGCCAGCATGGTCATCTCCACATCCTGATTCCCTCAGCAGTATGGACATCTTCTGGTTCTGGCCTTGAACTGGCAGAAGTGGGTGCCTGAATATGGATTTCCCACTGAACTATTGCAGCCTTTTCTGTATAATGGACTGTTTGGGTAAGAATCAGGGGAGAGGAGGAGAGTTCTTGATCAAGATAAAGAATGTGTGCCTTAATTACTTCATTCTTCATGCTGATAAGATACTGCAGGATGTTTTAAGGCAATAAGATTGTGTGACTGAGCATTGGAAAATTCCAGAATAGAAGACTTGTAAAGATAATAATTCGGTTAAATAAAGGAAACACTTTTTTCTTTCCAATAATACTGGGAGAATGTAGCAGACAAAGTTCCTTTCAGTTCAAGGATGTTCAGGACTAGGATTTGGCTTCTCATGGACTGCATAGATAAGAATTTGTTGTCAAATAAATCGCTTAAGTGGCTGTTTTGTCGGTTTTGTCTGTGAAGTAGCTGGAGCAATAAAGCAAAGGCCTTTGGGCATGTACAGAATGTGAATAAAGATTAAAAAAAATCTTTAGGCAAGAAGAGAAGGCTAAAGCAAGAAGCAAGAAAATCCTGATTATTTATTATCTATCAACTTTACTAGCACTGCACTGGAATATGACAAAAAAAAGATAACTGAAATGATTTTTTAAAGTGTAAATTTACAGTAAGAGGAATCAAATTAATATAGAAAGGAACTAAATGACCGCTGCGTTGTACTGAATTATCTATATGGATTAAAGCTGATTTTTGTAATGCACTTTTTTTTGCCAAATGGTTGTGTACTCGCATGCAATGATTCTTATGCTTAGAAAGTTATAGTAACTGTTTTCTTTACTGTTTAATTAGTGCTATTAACCAGGCTTTCCTGTTTGTCATTGTGATTTTATTGTCCTTAAGCCAAGATCTTAGATCCTTACAGCTATATTTTAAAAGGATCTTGGAATATAAATTTTTACTAGCTAAGCTTTAATTGATGCAACGGAAACAGTAACTCAGCCAAAATTCCTGTTGATTCACTAGAAAGAAGGATCCAGTCTTTAAAATCAAAGCAAAGAATTCAATAAAAAATACCTGAGCAGGCCCAGAATTATTTATGTTCAGAGCAATGATGAATTATATATAAAATGAAGTAATTTGATTCACATCGGGTATTTTATTTACAGTAACATTCTCAAAAATAAATACCTTTGCTTTAGAAAGCAGAGTAGATATTTTTGGTTTGCATGGAGTTAAGCTCACAGCTACTACAGATAATGAGAAATTTGCAGTTAACTTTGATAACAAGTAAGTTAAGGTGAAGAGAACTTGGAAATCCCTCTAATTTTAGGCTAAAAATCATTTATGCCAAAGTGAGTGAATTGTGTCAGATGAAGATGGAATAATTTAAGAAATTAAGTTCTGTTTTCCCATTCTGTATTTCTGCCTGATTCCATAAACACTGAGTTTCTAATAAGACTGTCAGAGCACTAAATCTTATCTAATCTTAAGAAAGGCTTTAAAAAACCCCACCGAGTCTCTGAAGGCAAAGTGGAGATAGATTTAAAAGGGGTTTTGAGCTACTTGTTGTATTTTTGCAGAGATTTAGCTACTAACAAAAATATTAGTATTTGTCTTTTCAAGCATCACAGACAGTGAAAATCTGAATATTTATCAAGTCTCTTTTTCAACACTTTTCTTTCTATTTTGACCTACCTTGGGGCTCCCTGTTGTCTTGAATCAATGTTTTTCAGAATTGTGGCTTCTGTCAGTCACTCCCATGTTTCAGAGTCTGCACGTGCTGATATGTAACAGTGGGAAGCTGACATGGAAAAGGCCAAAGCAGAAAGGAAGTCTGAGCTGCATTTTCAAAGATAACTTAAAAAATAAATCATCATGATGGGAAAATGAATATTCTCTTAAAAGTGGGGCTAATTTTTACCTAGAGCTTTCCGGTACTTATCCCTGAGTCATATAAATAGTATGCATTAGAAAAATGGAGTAAGTAAACATTATGACTGTCAAAATAAGATGCATTTAGATGAAGAATCTTTAGAGGAGTAGATGGTATTACTTTATGTATTGAAATTGATGATATAGCCTTGTCAAATTACCATGAAAGGTTTATTTACGTTTGGCTTATTTTCTAGGCAGCATAGCTGCCTTTCTAGTACAGACAAAGCTTATTGAAATCTTTGTCATGGGTTTTTCATGTTGTGGAATTGCACAATTAAAAACAAATACTAATTATATTTTCAGCAACCCATTGTTGCTTTTGCATTAAAAAAGAGAATCAGCAAAAAACCCCTTGATATGATATAAATCCCATTAAAGGTTCAAGGAAAGAGGCTCCAATGTATTCCTTTACATAAACACACACTGCAGGGAGACTTAAATTTTGCTCACTACTTCTCAGGGCAGAGGAAAAAATTAGTAAACTCACTAAAATTACCCATTTTTTTTTTTGAATAAAGCAAAACCTTGTGACCCTCTTTTCTAATTCTGATTTTTTTCTTAATTACAAATCATTCTTTCTTACACTCAGACTTTTTTTTAAATCAGGGAAGTGATTTTTTCATCTATTGCAAAAATGGATGTTCAGTACTGGCTTGATTACAACTTAGTTTTGAAAAGCAACTTGACTTATTTAATTATCTATATATTCCCATTGATCATGGCTTGCTGGCTATTTTCTTGCATGAAGAAACCTGTATGATGTCAGGATTTTTATCAGAGGACTCCCCTATGAATAACAGCACCAGGTAGCGGTGAAAAAGCATACAGCAATATAAAGGGAGATAATATGGATTTTACAGGCCATAAGCAATGTGCTCTTTTGTGTTTGTCTTGGTGAGTGTGGGAAAGGTGAGAGGTGTTGCAAAAAAGCCCTCGACCTCCTTATCAGAATTGGGGAAAAAAAATGGGGGTGAAGTTCTAAACCTGGATCATAAGCGAGAATTGGCTTGGAGAGCTTTCATTAAGTAAATTAGACAGTGGTGAAAATCCAATGCATTCAGTCTTCTGCATGAAAATAACTGGCTGAAGCACAAGAAAACAGTTTAGTCTGGGATAGCTGGGCATTTTCTGCTAGATTATTTTGGCAATGTAATCTTTATCTTGTTTTACAGTCCATAGTCTGAAAAATTCTTATAGATCAAAGTTGGGGAACTTGCAGGAGCAGGCAGCTTTTTGGGCATAAAATTTGCTAATTTGAAAAGATAAGAAGGAAAAGCTTGGGGCAAAGCAAGAATATTAAGTTATTACAAATCCTCCACTTTAATTTGTAGCAAACTGAAACAAAATTTTACATTTACTGTTATGCAAACATTATGTTTAACAAATACCAGTGAGATTCTAGCTCATGATAGATACTTATGCTAAGAATGATGACTATGAAAACCCACACAGCATAAATCATGTTCTTAAATAGTTTTACTTGATCAATAGGAAATGATCTGTGTAACCATATGAATACATGTGACTTGCCTATGTTATGTTCACTTCTAATAATAAAAATAATCTTATAAGAGGACAAATAATTTCCTGTAAAAAAGGAGATTCTTCTTTGCTATATTATTTAATGAAGCTGGGGTCTGTGGAATACTAGGCAGTAGCCAGTGCTGTTTTCTGCTTTGCCTCTGTGGTGACATATTCTCCTTGAGGTACTTTTATGAGACTCCAGCAATTTTTTCCCAAGGTATTAAGGTATCCCACAGTGGTAGGGAGGAGAGGAGAGATCCAACAGGCAGGAATTGTGCAGCAAGATTGATTTATTTAATTATTTTACAAACTCTTTTATAGACTTTTTTCTTCATAGTCTAATTGGCCAAAGGATCAGCCACCCCTTGGGGTGATTGGCTAAAATCCTAAAACATCCATTGTCAAAATATTTTTCTACTGTACCATAAACAAAGCTCTGCAAGGTCGCAGGTGTTCATAGTTTATAGAACTCTGCTAATCTCTTCGTGAGAGAGAAAAGTATCTCACGGGACTGGAAAGAAGCAAGAAAAATTCTTGCAAGCAGCAATATTGTATCCACATCAAGGTTTAAATGGGAGTCAGCTATTTAACCCTGTTTATAGGAAGAAACTGATCTTATAATAATTGGTATAGGGCTGAACTTACTTTAAAGAGGAAGTGCAATCAAATTACAAATTTAAAATTGTGTTCCATTATTAGTGTTAATATATTTCTGCTCTGTGCAATGAGAGATGTAGAGGTGAAAACATTGGAATAAATACTTCAGTGAGGTCTTTGTAGGAGCTTGAACATATTTTCCGAGACACAATCTCATTCTTGAAGCGAGGACAATTTTTTTTAGAAGGTAATGTATGGTCGCAGCCAGTGACCACACAACTGCCTGCTCATCTACCCCACCCACACCTACCCCAGCAGGACAGGGGAAAGGCTAGGAAGAGCAAAACTCATAAAACTCATTAGTTGAGATAAGGACAGTTTAAGTGAAGAAAAAAAGGGGAGGAAAACCCAACAAGTGATGCAAAGGCAGTCATTTACCACTTTCCACAAGCAGAGTGATACCCAGCCAGTCCCTGAGAGATGGCCACTTTTAAAAGCCAACTTGCCTTTCCCTTTCTGTTCCCACTACCCCAGTTCTACTGCTGATTCTGACATTATGTTTTATGGGATATCCCTTTCACCACTTTGGGTCAGCTAGTCTGGCTAGGTCCCCTCACAACCTTTTGCCTGCTTCCAGCCTTCTTGCTACTGCTGCAATGCCTTGAAAACTGCTACTGGTTCTAGTATAATAAACGTAGTCTTTGTGTTTTCCTCCATCTAATACTGTGAGTTTGAGGGACAGATGATTCAATGTCTGAAAACTTATACAGACAAGCAAGACAGAGAATGTGTCAGTTGTTATTTTTCTCTCTGGACTCCCCCGTATCACTATCCTCAGAGCCAAGTGAAACAGAAATCGTGGACAGAGTTGCTTTTATTTCCCATCCATGTAGAGATAGAACTCCTCCTTCCGGTTGAAAGGGTTTTTTTCCCCCATAGTTCCTCTCACTTTTCTTACATGAAGTGGCAAAATAAATGTCACTGCATAGTTTTCAAGCAACAACTTTGCTTCATGTTACAACATCTCTTCTTCTCCAGTAATATGTTCTTTTATATCACAATAAAACATGATCTGGTTAAGGCTTTGAGTTGGGGAGATGGACTGTCAGAAGTATTTGACCTCTTTTACACGTAGAGCCTTTGCATGTGTAAATGTGTCAGGAATTAATGTGTTCCATTTCTGGAGTCCCAGCTGTTTTTTTAAAGATTTACCAAGTACTGTAAGAGTCAAAATGCCTTCAGGCTTGCAAATGAAGAGAGGTTGCCCATCCAATTGGAGAGCAGGCTGATGGCAGACGGGAGAGACCCATCTGTGGAGGGTCTTTGAAACTCCATCAGTTTCACCGTGAAAAGTTTCGCTTTGTCAGAAGATTCAGGGTTATCCTGTGGACTGGAAAGTAGGGTCTGATAAAAAAAATGCATTAAATCTTCTTACCCTTCTGCTTAACAGGATCCTGAATTCTGTTTTACCCATTTAAAAACCTGACTGAATGGACACTGTTAAAATACATTTTACTACTAATTAAGAGGTAAGAATTTCATCAGTTTGAAAATTACCCTGGAAACCTGACAGCATCTGAACAAATGTGTAAAACTTTGGAAATTACTCTGTTCGTCTTTGTTGGATATACAAAGAACCTTAAACTAGGTTGATGTAAATTGATAGAGCCTCACTAAACATTGTAATGCCTCTCTTGTACTAGCTACAAGTTTGATTTGTAGTTATCTTTCATAGAGTTTAGATATCATATGCCCCTTCCTGACAGTCACCCTCAACAGTCCAATTGTCTTTCCCTAACTCACAGAGGTCAGAAATCATCCCACTGAAGAGATCTGCCTACTTGGAGATGGCTCTAGGCAAGGCTGTCACACAGGAAACTCTGAATGTCCCTGCCTGGGGTAAAGGATGGTTTGGGGATGTTTTTTCTATCGAAGGGCTGGGACCAGACTCCCTGCTGCTATTTCCTCAGAGGAAAGATGTGGAAGGGAAAGTTTCTCCTTCTCTGAGGAACAAGTGTTGCCCAGCTTCTCCATGCTGAACCATGGAGCGATGGCAGCAAAAGACAGTCATCCACATTTCCAGACATTTCTGTCATATGAGGCATCTGTTTTTCTCTGCCTACAACTGGAAACAGAACAGCTGTTACATCTAGTGGCAATGAACGGTAACAGATCCCAGTTTTCAGAAGACACATAGTGTATAATATTAATCTGCTTTCTCCCTCGGTTAATAGGTTGTAGTACTTTGCATCTGAAGAGTAAATCACAGTTGGTCAGAATATCTAGAATATTAATGCATTTCAGGAAAAAAATATTTTCCAATTCTATCTATGCGAAACAGCAACTTCTGTTCTACCAGTTTGAAAATGCAGGGACCAACTGTGAGTTTTTCCCCTGGTTTTGAGCATTCAGGTTAGTGACAGTTATGATCCTGTTCCTCCAAGTGAACTTAAAGGTTGTCTGTCTTCCTTTCTTTTATTTATAAAACCTGAAAATCTGTAACAGTTCCTTTCTACTCAGGAAAACACTTAGGTACCTGCTAGAAATTGCTCTCCAGAACAGCACTGTCATCTACAGAAAAAATTAATTAATAATGCAGAGGGTTTGAAAACACCTTTGTGATAGTACTAATAATTGATGTGGACATAACTGGGGAACATACATTTTTTTAAAAGTTAGAATCTTAAAGTCACAGAGTTTAAACCTACAAAAGTGGTTAATATTCTTAATTTAATCTTTTTGCCATATCTAATGACAGAGAGTACTCTGATAACTGGGGTAGCCTTGGAAAACTTATCTTCTTTGACTATTAGCATTATTTTGATTGTTTTGTAACAGCCTGATAGTTTATTGCAAGTAGGAGAAAATGATGCTATTGATTCCTTCACATTTAGAGGTAAGGTGATTACAAGTTCTTTTTTTCATTTCTAAATGTGGGAAATGTACAAAGGTAATTGCTCTTTGTTATATTGTATTCCCTGTTTGGCCCTATTTCTGATTGTATTTCATTGATTAACATAGATCAGACATACATTGTGGATGTACTTCACATCTTTGCAAACTAGGACCTATGAAATATACCAAAATGTGTGAGAGCTGGAATTATTAAACTTAGTTTTATTATTGATAAAAGACAAAAATTTTGTAGCAGGTATGGATTCTGAAACACATGCTTGCTCTTATAAATTAGTGCAAACTGATTTTTATAAATATGTGTTATGTTTCAAAATTAATGCTGCTGAGGAAGATGGTATAATTTAAAATATATTAATTAGGGATGGCATCTGTACTTTAGAGAACAAATTTTTTTCCCCTTTGTATATTAAGACAGGTTTTACCTGTGTGTAAGTCAAGTCCATATTTCCTTGTGTATATATTGGACTCTTTTCAGAAAATCTGCAGCAATTTAAGCAACTCCACAGAAAGCATTTTGTGGTGCTTTAATTCTGAATTCGTTTGCATGTCTATGAGATGCTGGGAATGCAAGCATTTACAGAGATGGTGAGAATGGGCTAATGTGAATTTTAAACCCAAATGTTATTTTCTTTCACTTTATTAGTCCAGATATTTTAGAACATGAAAACTGCTTAGAAGTGCCAGCTCTGCCAGTACTGAAATGCGAGTTGTTTGTAAATACTGGATATTTATGTGTCGCCGGTTTTACATCCGTTGTCTGTAATGTGCATTACTTAGGTATGCAAACAGTTGTCTTGGTTAGGTGAAACATCTGCTTTTAGCTCTCTGAGTAAAGGGGTATATACATTTGTGTGTCAGGAGAGGAAAAAATGCATGGTTTCTGAACCCATGTGTTATCTGTAATTTAGAGAGATTGTGCAGAAGCTTGTATGAGACTGTCTTATTGCTCTTTGTATTTAGCAGATTAATTTCAGAACATTATCTGTTGGAAAAGTTGTGTGCCCAGTGTGGGCTCATTCATCTGGCATAGATTAGATAAAGGTCTAAGCATCAAAAAGACAGACAAATCTTTTAGTACCAGATTGTTTAGTACTTCCCATGAGTTATAACTTGAATAAATTAGATCACAAAAAAACTTCAAACTATGGTGGGTAGGAGAAGGTGACGTCAGACTTCCACTCTACCCCTACAGACCACAAACTGTGCTGAAGCTGAACCACACAGTTATTTCAGACTATACTTATTCAGCTGAAAAATAGGGAAGGACTAGGCCTCCTCAATTTTGACAGATGAATGTGTAGGAGCACAGTGTGATATTTTTCTGTCAAGATTCTGGTCTCCAGGTGATAGTGTGAAATTCACTCCTGTGGAGGTAGCCAGCTAAGCATGCACATCTTTCCTATCCCCATGCAGGGAGTCAGCACCTGTTTGAATATCAGTGAAGTTTGGAGTCCAGCAATGGCAGGAGCGGACATTAGTGGTGAAAACTCTGCACTAGTGAGGCCAAAAGTAAGGACAGTCAGCTCGAAGACGTTGGCATGAATACCATGATAATTTTGAACAGATGCCTTCAGTGGGCAGTGGATTGGAAGGTGAACACCTTTTGACAGCCAGTTAGGGAGTGAATAATATCATCTTTGACATAAATGTACAGAGATGGAAGACGTGCTTCATGACTATGCCTATTTCTGTGACATAGTGATGCATTTTTCCATACTAGTCTCAGTGAAATACCAAAATCTAGGTAGTGAAGGATGTCTTCTTATGAACTAGATCAGGATTTTAAACATTATGTGCCAGTGTTGCAGATTTCACAGGTGACACTGCACAGAAGGCAGAAAGATAATTCTCATTTTTCTTGTCTCCTGTAAAATGTACTAAAGGGCAGATAGCCCTTTGCTGGAGTGCATAAAGTGTCTTCCTATGCCAGAAAGTTATGAGAGACTTTTATTGTCCTTGGCCTCAGCACAGCAAAAGAAACAGACTTAAGTTCTGCTCTAATGAAGGGCTTCTGATCCCTCACCAGCAGCTGGTACAAAGCTCGTGCAAACAAATTTAGCACAGACATTATAATGATGAGCTGCAGCCCCCTCCAGGGGGATGTGTTTGGAGAGTCTTGTGGTGGGAACAGGGCACGGGGTGTTAGCCAAGGAGTGCAATTTACACTGCGCTGGTGGGGGCAGCACAGTAACGGGACTGTCCTCTGCAGCGTGTTCTATTCTCTGGTGCCTGGGGGCAAAGGCAGCTTGCAGAATGCATATTGCTGATGCACAGCACTTGTCTTGACAAATTGAAGCTTGAATCTGGGCGAGTCAAAGGCAATGTAGACATTACTGCTGGAGCTGATTAGAAAGCTTCCATTCAGTACCATTCAGCCCACCCTTAGAGTTTGATTGCAGCGGTGTGATTATTTTCTAATATGAAAACCCTATTTCTTCCTGCCTATTTATATGTCAATCTTATGTTCACATAATTTGTGCTGGTGAAAGTTTCTGTGCATGGGTTCTATATGGAATGAGCACAATAACTCCAGGAGTTGGCATATTTCATAATAATCTCTTCAGTGTGGATATAAAGGCTCCTGGCAGCATGTTGTAGATGAAAATGCCTTCAGGAGTTACCAGGCTTATGGTACTGCAACCATAACTCACTTTTCTGCCCTCCCCCTCTTTCTAAGGAGGTCTTTTTCCTTTTTTGTCTCTTTTTTTTTTTTTTTTTAAGATAATTAAGTTGGTAACTCTTTATCTGCTTGACAACTTTTCTTCCTTTTTTTCTTTTTACTGTGAACATAAAGCACAGGATTTAAACAACTGAAGAGTAAAGAGCATTTATTTATTGGTAAGCACACTGTGGATAGCAAGGATTAGTGAGCTCTTAGGTAAGGATTAATATTACCAGACTGAGAATTATATAGTCACCAATCTGATGAGATATCTGACAAGCACTTGCTGCTTGGGTGAGGAGAGGTCAATAATCTTTGCTTCTTAGATTGCACTTGATCCTTGATTTTCCTGAGTTGCCATCTTCTACTTCTTCATTATTTTTCAGCATTTTTAAACCTTTTAATGTCAGTATTTTTCCTCTTGAGTTCTCATACTGCTAACTATCCCCATATCCACACTTACTTTTTTTTTTTCCTGTGTTTTTAGGCTTCCTAACTTACATACCTTTTCCTTTTTCACTTCCTTTCGGTCATCTCAGCAGACTAACCAAAGGTCACACAGATTTACTGCCCCAGACTGCTCTTTGGTTTACAGACTTTGTCTGAGGGTTGCATATGAATGGTGTCCCCAGATACTTTCCTTTTCGGATTTGTTTCTTACCTGAAGTTTTTAGAAAATACTAATATTTGCATTCATAAATTTAGCTACATCCCACCACAAACAGTATATGGAAAAAGCCAGGAACAAATTTAGTGTCTTTTCAGTATGCAAATCTTTACAAAATATAGAATGATAAAACAAAATGTCATGATAAAAGACTGAAAATGATACTAAGGCTTTTCATTGTATTTTGCTGTTCAAGGATGTACACAAACATTAAATAATAAATCACAAAATAAAGTATATTTAAAATAAAATATAAAACACATCCTACTGTTCAGAAGACAAAGACTATTATGCTATTGAGTACAAATTATATGGTGAAAATTACTGACAGAGATTTCCACAGTAAATCACATACTATTACTTTGATTTTTTTGCCATTTCCTGGCATGCAGAACATCCTATGATCACCTAGAATTTCACCCTTTTACACACTATACTAGAAAGACCAAATAATGATCTCTTGTCAAACAATTCAGAATCTAAGCATAAAATGAGGGATGATAGGCAACAAAACTTGAGGATTTGGTGAGATGCATTAAGCTGTAGCATTGGTAGTGTCCTGCTATATGACCTGCCTAACCTTAACCTAGCTTTTCTTAGAAATTAAACAAAAGAGTTTATAAAGAAGGTATATATGTGAATTTAAGGAGTCAGTGTTGCTATGAATCTCAATCAGAAATCTCACGGGAAGCTTGAATTCTGTTTAACAATAAAACCCAAGTGGCTGAGACTGCTGCCTTTACTGCAAAAGTAGCATTCTTCTTTCCATGTTGGAAGAAATGTCAAGTAAATTATCATCAAAATAAATTAAATTTTCCTGATATTTAGTTGCATTTTTAGAATTTAAAGCTGTGATTCCGCTGATATTTAAACAGGTGTGTACCTTGGCTTATGTGAGCTGTTTTCATCTGACATGATGAAGTGAGTCACAAACATCTTGGCAGCTCTCCACTCTGAAAATACACAGGTCTGTAGTTAAAATTTTGATTTTTTATTATCCTGTGGATCTCCCGCTATTAGGTCTTCAGGGGCATTTTGAAATAATCTTCAAAGGTGTCTTGTCTGATTTCCACTGTGCTCTTTCTCTTTAAGACCGAAACTTTGGCAGAAATTAAAATCCTTCTTAGATGGTTGCTATTCAGATGTCTCAGGATTCCTCTGGAAAGCACCTTGGTTATCTTCCGACATGTTCTTCACATATTAAAGTACCAGAGAAAGCTGGTGGGGTGTTTTCTGCTCTCTTGAGTGCCTCACCTATTATAATAAACACACAGTGGTGTATTAAAGCTTAGTCATCTAAGATTTACAGTGATATGGACAACAGGATTAAGGTTTGGACTTTATTTGCTTTTGGTGAATTCAAAGGTTCTCAGAAAAAAAAAAATCCTGTCATTTAGGTCTTCTATAGCTTCAAATCTCTCTTCGATCTTTCAGCTTTCTTTATACTCCTGTGTACAGACTGCAATCTATGTGCTTCACTTGAGACTAGAGTGGAATCATGTGGACAGACAATGTCCCTGTCTTCTCTCCTGAAGTAATATGTGATTAATGATCTCCAGCCTACAGAGCTGCGATGTGTCGTGTGCCAGGATGTAGGAGGTTTTCCACCAAGAAGCCTCGATTATTGAGATGAATGGATAATTGATGACAAAGAGGAAAAACCCCACAAAACATTGAGAAAATTGTGTGTTCTGCATGACCATATTTAATAACAGAAAAACAGGGCTGGAAGGGACCTTGAGAAGTTGTGGAGTCGGTATTGTTCCAGTACAAGTCCCATGTCCAGCACATTTTCCAGTCTGTGAATTCTATAGCTGTATGTGTGTGTTACTTGTCAGTGCATATCCCAGCTTCTTAATATGGAAATTTGTAATGTGTGGCTTGAGTTTCATCCAAAGTTTTAAGAATGGTGAGGAATAAAGGAGTAGAGATAACTGTGACAGAAGAAATTCCTTGTGTTTGTAGAAGGAGCTGATTCATGATTAAGTTGGAAATACAGTTTTCAACGTATGTTGAAAGCTGATGTTATGTCAATGTTACAATTCCTTACTTTTCTCTTTCAACGACTTTTTAAAAAAAGATTTTCACAATCCATTTTTACCATTATGTAAATCCAGTAGCCATGTTTGACTCAAGTCTGTGTACTGTCATTTCCCTTGTGGATTTCTAAACATGACCAGGATGATTCAGAAAGTTCGGTCTATTTCATCAAGTTTGTCCTGAGGCATTTATGGATCAAATTGAGGTAGAAACTGCTGGTGTCTGAACTGAAAATTCTATTTCTTTAGGAAAGGGAGAAGGCATTTAGAGAGAGACTAGAGTGGAGATACCTCCCAGAAACGGAGGTAGCCCTGCCCAGAAACAATGAGCTAAGCTACACTCATGTGTGACGCTTCAGTCTTGCACAATTAACCTCACTGTAGCTCTTGCTTTCAAAAATAGTTTCTTGTGTTACTTGATCTCCTGGAATTGTCTGACATTTCCACTGCATTTCTTTTCCTTTCACTCACTTCCCAAGACACTGTTTGAATTGTGTCCTAACACTCCTTTTTTTTTACCACAGTATCTGCAGAACAGGCTAAACACATGGAGAGAAGAGAAATTCTGAAAAGACTTGAAGACACTGAAATGTATTTTGGTTTGTTCCTTTCCACCCTCTCCTGTCTCCTCAATGAACAAGTCCTAACATTTTTAATTATTTTTTGCTAGGAAAATCTAGATTTTTTTTTAAAGTTAGAATAATCAAAATGTATCTTCTTTTAAAAAAATCAGTCTTGTATGTTAAAATTTAGACTTTTTATTATGCTATTATACAAACTGATGGCATTGAACAACCAATGATTTGACAATTAAAGGGCAGAACTTTTTTTTCCTGCTTGCATCCTGTGAGAGCTCTATTTTCTACTTTGAATTGCAACATAATCCAGTTTTTGTAAATGGTCTGATTTCAGCTAAGTAGCCTATTTTTCAGTATTTCTCCACCAGTTTTTCTTCCAGTAGCTATTGTTGAATAGGCATGAAGAGGACAAATTCCTTGTCAGGAGAGGAAATACTGTTGTTAAGCAAAGACTTGTGCTGAATACCCACCACTGAATGTACAAAATTAATTTCAGCATAGTCTTTTGTATTTAAAAAACTGTGATGAAGTAAACTCCTGCAAGAATAACTGCACAAAAACTCCTAAAAGGATATTCAAAGAAAATAGAGAACTTGAAAAAGACAACAGGCATGGAAGATAAGAACTGCCAAACCAGTAAACTAGAACCTGAGTTTATCTTATTATTCCTGCTATCTAGATAGTTAAAATTTCATATTTTGTCAAAAAAAAGATGAAGATACATCTCAGTCATATTGAAGAAAATTGTGTTTTTAGTCCTGGCACTGGCTGGTGTGTCAGGTTCTGTGTGGAAAAGTCTTTGGATTTTAGTGCCACTTTGGTTAAGTTAGTTGCTGAT
The DNA here is from genome assembly GCF_017639235.1 of Corvus kubaryi. Taxonomy (NCBI): domain Eukaryota; kingdom Metazoa; phylum Chordata; class Aves; order Passeriformes; family Corvidae; genus Corvus; species Corvus kubaryi. The sequence continues at coordinate 2,375,305 of NW_024582083.1, forward strand.
GTAGAGAACATAGTAGATGAGGTATTTGACATTACATCACATATAGTTTGAGATAAAATCTTTTGTGGTAGTTTGGGTGATTTTTAATTCTGCCTCCTGTCACTATTTGTGCTTTGGGACGTGGTGAGACATTTATAGATGTTTGAGTTTCACATGAGTTAAGGTGATAAATTACCTATAACACTCTCTGGAAGACTAAATACTTTAATCCCTTCCTAAAATCCCTTTTATACCTTTTGTTTTCAGAGGTAAAATGAAGGGTACAGACTAAGAAACTCAGTCAAATCATGCAGTTGAAATAAAAAGTAAAATACTGATGACAATACTACCTCTACAGCTGAAAATGACAAGAGGTTAGGAGCATGATGTAACACACAATCTGTTATAGTAGCTGTTAGAATTTAGGAAGGTGAATTGGAATAGGTTGTAAATAGACATGAACTGGACCTGGTTTTAATCCAGTAATCAGGAGTGTGCTGTGAATTAAGAGAAACTTTTACCTTTGATATACACAATTAGGAAGGCCCGGGGGAATACTATTAATACTGCAGAAATTCTTGCAATTGTAACATGCCTAGTGTGTGAAGGCACCTAGATTGAAGTCTGTAAATACCTTTCAATAACAGTAATTTGAAGTGACAATATGTTGCTCCCTGCATTCAGCATCACTGAAATTCATATGAAGAAGGCCTTTCCCTTTCATTTATTAAAATAAAGCACAGTCCCAGAGTACACATTTACTCATAAGCCTTACTGCTTTCAAAATATTTTTCAACAAATGATTAAGAGCTTGGAGATATCCTTTTCTAAAAGAAAAATAGTAAATGTTATGCTGTTAGAAATGGAAGAAAATAATAAATGTTATGGTGTTAGAAATGGAAGCAATAGGATTTTGTGTGGAACTAGGTAAAAAACAAAATAGCTCTAAGACTTCCTGAGAAACTGGGATTTTTTTTGTCATTCTGAGATTAGCTTGTGCTTAAAGAGCTCCCATGACAGTTCATGGTATCACAGAGAATGCCTCACTGTTTCCTAATGGTAATATTTCTTGCAGAATTGCTTCCACATTTCACTGTGGTCTGCCCTTTGGTGCCTGTGGGGATGCATCAGGAGAAAAGCACATTGTGGGTTTGTCCTGTAGGAGAGACTCCTGTGATTGACAGCAATACTCAGATCCTATACAATTTTGTGGAAATGTAGGAGCATGTCATATAAATGTTGAAGCAAGGCATAAGTGCAAACTTTCTATTATGTCTGATGTTTCAGTACCTCTCCTGACTTTCAGAAGAGCTGTAAAAAAATCAGTAATAGGTGACTCCTATTATTTTTTCCTAGAACAATTATGAGGATGAAGTTATATTGGATAGTTGGCAAAAATTTCGGCTTGTTCTCTGTAAAAGAATGACTTCTCCATGTAGACAATATTGCTTATGCTGTCCATTTCCAATATATAAACCATGCCTGGGCAACATGAAACCTCAAAAAATCAGAGTTATTCATACCTGCCTCTTCTTTTTTGAAGTTCCTGCCTGAGTTTGATAGAACCTTTCAGACTTTTTTTCTGTGGAAAGTTACATGCATTTTTACTTCAAGGATTTTAGTAGGCCATGCCAAGCCTAGTGCTGCAAAAACCAGAATGCTTGTTGCTAATCACAGAACATAAAACAATGTTAAAATGCTCATCTCACTAATACTGAATGCAAAAATCACCAAGATGAATGGACATATACCTCTGAAACTCTCTGGAAGTCTGATATGGTTTAACCCCAGACAGAAACCAAGTCCCATATTACCATTTGCTCACACTCCCAGTGGGATGGGCAAGAGAATTGGAACAGTAGAAGTGAGAAAACTCACGGGTTGACTTAAAGGTAGTTTAATGGGTAAAGCAAAAGCTGCACATGCAAGCGAAACCAAACAAGGAATTAATTCACCACTTCCCCTGGTCAGGCAGGTTTCCCAGGAAAGCCGGGCTCCATTAGGTGTAATGATGACTTCTAAGGACAAATGCTATCACTCAAAACATTTCCCTGTTCTCTTCCCCAGCTGTATATGCTGAGCCTGACACCACATATTATGGAATATCCCTTTGGTCAGGTGGGATCAGCTGTCCCAGCAGTGTCCTCTCCTAACTTCTTGTGCACCTCCAGCCTTCTTGCTGGCTGAGTGGGGTGAGGAGAAGAAAAGGCCTTGACTGCGCACTGCTCAGCAATAATGAAAACACCCCTGTGTTATCCACCCTGTTTCCAGCACAAATCAAAACCATAGTCCCATATCAGCTAATCTTAGGAAAACTAACTCTGCCCAAGCCAAAACCAGAACAGTCATTGTCACTGATTTTTTCCTGATTCTCTATATGGAGACCTCTTCATGCGGGCAAAGGGTTGGCTGTTGATGACCTGAATTCAGAAAGATGGGATTGGAGTGGAAGCCAAAGAAGATTATAATTAACAAGTCATTAATGTGGTAGGACTGGAGTAGTTCAATAAATAAGATCTCAAAAGAAGCAGTTGTACAGAAAGGTTCTGCTTTTTTCAATAGGATCCCCAGTACTTATGCCAGCCCTAGGGGCACTTTAAAATGCTATTGAATATGTTTCCTCCCAGACGACTTAGAAGGAGAAAAAATGTGGCTGGAAAAACATAATTGGAGATTAAGATGTTAATAAATCTCTCATTTTGCATTGTTAATGCATTTATTGAAAGATAGTTATAGTTTTAATTATACTAAGAAAACAAATTACATTAAAAGTGCAGTCTAACTTAGTTTTGAACTGAAAAAATGGAAATAGGTTCACCTTCAGGAAAGAAGAAAATCCTATTTCAAAGACAGGAAATCAGTTGGATTATGCCTAGAAATTTATTATGGATGCTTTTGAAATACTGTTGGTATTGAAATTGCCATGTGCTATTATTCTCCAATGTAATTATAATTGACTTGATTGCATAATCTTACACATCCTAATAATAACATTTGCAGAGGTAGATATGGTCTAACTAAAGTCCAGGCAGACTTAAATTTTCTGATAATACTCTTAAAAATCTACAGGAAATTGTAAAGGAAGTACATTTTCAATTCTGCTGCATAGTTATAATCCCAGTTTGATGTGTTCATGGAAAGAGAAGATTTGAGGTACATAATTTAAGGAATTATGAGATTGAATATTATGTGTTGTGTACAGACAGCAGACATTCCAGTCATGAATGGACTATTTTTGGTAATTTTTCTTTCTGGAGTTTGGGAGACAGATTCCCAATAATGATTTCTCTTTGTACAAAAGAGCTAAAGTGCTGCTGTTCAAATTGCAGATATTTTGGGTACTTAGGCTCATAAATGGCTGTTCAAGAAGTAAAATTTCACTCCTGAACTAGGGGCTAGTCCAGGATCCTGATACCCAGCTTCTGTTGCTGGCAGGCCCTAAATAAGTGGGTCTTCTTTAGTTTATGTGAGTGTGCTGACAGGCAAACTGACTCCTGCCTTTTGGCTGCCACTCAGCAGAACACACTGAATCTTAGCTTCTCAGAAGCCAAGGCTCTAGGGCTTCATGTGGCCATGGAGACCTGTGTTGTGGAGAACTGTCATAGGAATCTAAGTGCTTTACTTCAAATAGGGCTGAAATTTGCTGATAGATTCAAAACGTTGTGCAGGAGGGATAAACAGACCACATCACCACAGTAAAAGCTGCTCTCTTAGGAAGCTGAGTTAGAAATGGTTTATGGAAATATTAATTAAATTATATTTAATGAAATTTTCAAAAAACAATTATATGAAGATAAAAAATTGCTTTAGGAACCTATTTTTTTTTTTTTTGTCAATTATTTCTTCTTCATTCTTGATTTTCTTTTCCTTTTAAAAATTTTTGCTTGACTGAAGTTACTATTTTTATTTGAAGAAGCTGAATAAGTGATGAAGATCTACAGATGGACAAAAGCAGAAAAAAAAAGTGAAACACATGACCCTACATCAGAATTTTAGAATGTCTCATTTTGGTCCCAAATTGAAAAATATGCATCATTGTATGGAAAATCAGAAGTTTAAAGGAAAGATGCTAACAAACATAAAATGATTTTTTAGCAGTAAAATGTCAGACTTGCACTTGGTCACAGGATGGTTCTAAACAACAAGAATTCTTATTTCATTATCACTGCAGAAGTGCAAAACCAGGTAGTTTTGAACCATGTTTTTCCACTGTTGCTGGCCACTTTATTTTCTCCATTTTGGCATCTACAAGAGTTTATCTACACTTCTATTTAATGAATACTCTCTTTGGACAGTTCAACACCATTCTTGTTTTGGCAGTAACTGCCATTCTCTCTGTTTTATGTTATGTTGTCTTGCCCAACACAGTCTTTCGTAACATGTCTATATGTTCCTAATCAACCATCTTTGCTCTATCTTGGGGTTCCCTTTACTAGGCAATGATTTGCTTCACCACTGATGAGTCTTCGCACTTTTTGCTAGCAAATTGCACAGAATTAAAGGTTAGGAGCCTCTGGCTCAGCCAATGGCACAGAATTAAAGGAAGGAGCCTCTTCTGCAGATCTTCTAGTCCAACCCAGATCTCATCAGATCATGCTTCTCAGGGCCCTGTTCTCTAGTTCTGGGTGTCTCCAAAGATGGAGATTGCATAACCTATCTGGGAAACCTAATATGTGCTTCAACCTGTGACCATTGCCCCTCGTCCTACCACGATTCTGATGAAGAAGGATCTGTCTCCATCTCCTCTGTATCCTCACAAGTGCTGTGCAGGTGTGAAGAACCACTTATCTTGACCAGTGGGCTGCACTCTTGCTAGTCAGGACTACTGTTGCTCCAGCACTGAGATGTCTGTTTGAGAACTTCTGCTATTACTAGAGGCACAGAAAGGTAGAATTAAAGCAATAGTCTGATTTTGGTTTTGGCCTGTTCTGCTTTGCTTCATTTGTGGCTTCTTATGGAGAGATCAGCAGCTGCTGCTGCTAGGACTACACTGACACCTGCAGTTATTGACTGCAACAGAAGAAGAACGTGCTCAAGCATTAGCCACCCTTAGTTTTGTCCCCTCAAACAATTATTTCAAGACAAACCCTTCTGTGGTTTATCATGATATGCAAACCTGAGGAATGTTGTGCTGTTGCATTCACAGAACAGCTCAGTAAAGAGAAAAAAAATCAAACCTACAGTAATCCATGCAGTTAATTTCAGACTCTCATCTTTTTTTTTTAGAAAAAATACTTCCAAAATCATCTTAACTGTAACTCTGGCTGCATGAGATAAGGAATAGTTCTGAGACAATCCTGTTTTTTCCTTTCAACGCACGCATCTATACCTGTGAGCAAGGGCTTTGCCTGGCAAGATGAAACTTAATGTATCTTGCTTATATTGCATATTTCCTTGAACAGTCTGATAGAATTGGCAAGGAATGAACTTAAGGGCAGTATATAAATGTTTTCTACTTTATCCAATATGGTCAGTAAAATGAAAATATGTCTTTAAGGAAACAAATTCCAATGTTGAAAAAGGTGAGTAAAAATCTTATATAATTTTCTGTCAGTGTTTTGATGTCTGCATTCACTGTACATATGGTTCATGTAGTTTAATGAAACTATTAATACACCATTTTTTTCAAAGAGCTTAATGGAAGTAAAAAGTCATTTCAAAAGTCTCAGAGGCAAAACTTTGACCACAAAATATTCAAATACTGGAAAATGGCAAGGGAAACTTCAACAAGGGGCTTCTTTCCTGTTTGTTGTTCAAGGACTACTTCTCTTGGATTCCATTATCACATTCTTGAGCTTTCTAGTGCACAGAATTGAGGACAGCCCAGGCAAGGCAGAAATTTGCTTCAGTCAGGTCTCTGATAAATTAATGTGTAATTTATACACGTGTTGTGTATGAACATTGTTGTCATGAGTCAATGTCATACCTCTAAGCAACAGAGGTTTTCAGAACTGTCCCTACTTTAAAGGAAAGGGGGATTATTTAATTGTTTCAGCAGTCTAGGTACGCGTCAGGATGCTTATATCCTCTAACGTTCTCCTCACTGTTTTCATAGATGACCAGCAAGACATCCCATAGCCACCAGTTAGCACTGCAGTGGTTGAGGCAAAATATTTTATCTACAGCCTGCATGAACCTTACCAGCATATATTCTGAGATGGTTTTATTTTGTTTAGCAATTAAAAGCATATAAACTTAATGGAATTTGGAGATATAGCAACCTGTTTACGTTTGCTGTGTCTGTAAGATGCAATGTGTATTCCCGACTAAGCTTTCACCTTCCTTGCTTGTCCTATGCCAGAGTGTTTGTGTTTTCCATAAGCATTTAGAAGCTATATTTAATTATACGATTTTGTCAAATACGGAATGCTGAACTGTGACAAAACACTGTTAGCTTCTAAGTCAGAATGTGACGTAGAGTGTTGATAGCCACACCGTATAGGGGATTATATCTGTGACCATAGTATCCACAGTTTTGTTTGAAATGTACTCATCAAGTCTTATGACTATACCTTGACCATAAGCTGGTAAGGAAATATCTCTGAACTTTTTCTGAGAATGACTTCTCCCTTGGGACACCAGCTGAATGAAGTACGGATGATATTTTTGTGATTTATAATCTCACTGAGAAAGGCTACCCAATTCAAATAAACCATTGACTATTTCTGCAGTGGTGTTATTAACAGGATAATAAACTGAGACAGCTATAAATCTAGAGCTGTGAGAATGAATTACCTATCGAGTGCACTCCTTTATATTATTAAAAATAAAAAAAAACTGCTCTAAGGAGTCCTACTCAAATGAACAAAGTGTTTGTTTCTAGACTTTAATTACTCACTGTATAACTCTCTCTTAAGCCAACACGCTTCCTTGACAGTGATCGGGCTTCTAATTAAGCATTTAAGTGAAAACATATAATCTGAACTCCTGGTATAAAATGACACTGTGTGATGCTCTATCATAATAGTAGAACTCAGCTGTGGATAAGTTGTGTATGCCTTCAAAATGTTGTTGGGAATAAGAATGGATGAAAATTGGTTCTGCATGTTGAGAAAACAAGCTCAGAGCTCTTGAAAATTGCATTTTCAGGTATGATAGAGACAGCATTTTAGTTTTATTACAGATGTTCAATGTTTTAAGACTTCTGTTTTGCAAGATTAGTATTCTAGCTGAAGATAGTTTATTGATTTATCCTAAAATGAAGGGAGATACTGAAGAAAATGGAAAATGGGTTAGCTGAGCTAGCAAATGTTTCTTAAGCTTATACTTCTCGGAAACCTTTTAATGGCATATCCAAACTTTTATCTCGTTTTGGTTTTGCTTGAATATATTGTATTGGTTTTTATGGCCAGGCTTTGGTAACAGGAGGCTACAGGATTGGCTTCTGTGAGAAGCTGCCAGAAGCTTCCTCCATGTCCAGCAGAGCCAATGTCAGCTGGCTCCTGGACAGACCCACCAATGGCCAACGCCAAGCCAATTAGGAATTGAGAGTAACTCCTCTGTGATTGCATATTCAAAAAGGAAAAAAGTTACTGCACAGATGTAATTGCAGCCAGAGAAGAGTGGGATGAGAGCATGTGAGAGGAAACACTCTGCAGACATCAAAGTCCGTGGAGAAGGAGGGGCAGGCGGTGCATCAGGCACTGGAGCCAAGATTCCTCTGGAGCCCGTGGTGAAGATTATGGTGAAACAACTGTGCCACTGCAGCCCCTGCAGGACCACAGGGAGGCAGCCCATGAAGAGGCCACTCTGCTATCACAGAGGCATTGCCACCATTTTTAATTGGCCTGGCCTTGATCAGCGACACGTCTGTCTTTGGAGCTGCCAGGGATTGGCTCTCCTGGACATGGAGGAAGCTTTCAGCAGCTTCTGACAGAAGGCACCCTCTAGCTCCCTGCTACCAAAGCTTGGCCATGAAAACCCAATACATATTTGATTGGACCATTTTTGAAGTAGAAAACAGGAAGTATTGAATTTCTAACGAAAATACTGCCTCTGATCCCAGAGAAAATGATTTCACTACTATTGAGATCTAATGTATAAATCAGAGTTTGTATCTGAGCCAGACATTTTGGAGTTTTACAAGGTGTTTTTTTCTTAGCGTATAAGACCTGTGTGTAATGAATTTTGGAGTGTTTACAGTATCCTCTAAATGAATTACTCTCTTGAAATGGAAATGCTTGAGGTTTTGGGGTTCTTATCCTCCTCCTTCCCTCCTCCCCTCTGCCTTCACCTTAGCTGAGGGCACTATTTTAGAATAATTCTGTGTATAAACCCTTGCCTTTAGGGTGCCTTATTTAGATGAAAAATATAGGTCTGTACTCCGTTTCTTGTAATTTCTCAGTTTTTCTGGGAAAAATGAATTGTCTAACATGTAGAAAGAATTTGTTGATACTGGGTCCTGCATGTATTAGCCAGCAGAACTGAAAGAAATTTAAAATACACTGTCTAACAAGAAGTACTCTTTTTTTAATTGGAATTTCTAAACCACAAACCTTGTTTACTAATCATGCTTTTTGTCAGGACAGTAGCTTGATTAAAATAATAAAAACAATGTCTGGCATGCACTGTGTTATATATTAGCATCTGATTCAACTATGCTTAAAAATTAATTTTGCCTTGAGGCTTATTTCAGGGATGTTGATGTCAAAAGCACTTTCTTTTCTACAATTTAGGGCCGCAAACTGAATTCCTACCTCGTTATCTGTCAGATGCTAATTGGCTAAAAATACGAGCATCTCTTTTTTTCTCCATGCTAATTCTTATTAACAACAATATGAAGGTATAAAATACGTGGCTAAAATCCTACTAGTTTTTACTATATAGCCTACACTTTTTAAAAAAAGTATTAAGCATTATTATTTATTCTTTCACATGTCAAAGAAGAGAAGGAATTTTCCACTGAACTTCTTGAACTCTCTTGGTAAGTCTAAACTTGCCTGCAAAAAATACTATGTGCAAGACAAACTGAATCACCTGAAGAGCTGCAAATGTAGTGTATGGCAGGTTTTTGTTAGTCTGGTGGGTGAGTTTTTACAGCCTTTGGCAAGGTGAGTAGCCAGGTCAACAGGATGCCCAGTGTATGGGAGAGAAGTGTCAGTAAACAAACTGCAGTGGTCGTGTGAAGTGGTGGCATGTGAGTGAAGCGAGGTTACTGTGGGTTCAAGGTGTTATACAGGATAGCAAGAGCCTGTATCTTGCTTTTGAGAAGGAAGCAGGGATATAAACGATTGAACACTGAATGTCAGAGCTGGGAATATTAATGTGCTATTACGGTTGTTTTTCAGAAGATACTTGGAGGAAATGTTGCATTTAGTATTCTGTATTGCATTAAATAAAAGCTGTGTACGAAATATTAGTTGTGCTTAAAATCATCTGATATGTATCTAAATGTCATAATGGTATACAGACTAGGAAAAAAGTAATCTAATTATTATAATAATTATATTTCTCTTTCAAGTGTAATAACTTTTTTGACATCTTGCATAAACAGGTGAGATTAAAATCACGCTTTTCATCAGAAAGCATGTTTTCCTTTTCTTTCAAATGTTTTCCCTACAAATATTTTCACTGCAAATGATAGTTCAAAGTAAAAGGTATTTGCTTATAATTTTTATTGTAACTGTTACTTTAGTGCTAACTTGCACATTTACTTTCTTTGTGTGTAAATATATTATGTTAGATTTCCATTTAAGTCTTGCATTTCATAAAGGAAACAAATGGTAATGTGATATTTTTATGCCAATACTAATCAAATAAAACATATTAATGTCATTTTTCCTGCTTGTACCATTCCTGGCATGTACACAAAAGCTCTATAACATTAATTTATGCATACTAGATACGTGTATTTCAGGGCTTGAGAGTATTTCCTACTACTACCCTTGCATACAAATAACAGACACATGCATAGACACAGAAAGGCCCTTTGTTACAGTTCTGAGGTTTTAAAGTGTCTAACTTCGGAGAAAAACTTCGAGGGCATGCTGAGCCACGGGAAAGCCTGGAGGTCTGGCTGCACCTCACCGACAGCGACTCTACAGATTCAGAGAGTGAGCTCCTCGCCCGAGGGAGCTAGCCCCAAGCTAAACTGCTTAGGTCTGCGGGCGAAGACAAAGAAGAAGGAGGCGCTCTCCGTATGGCTGCCACAAGCAGGTTTATTGCAGGTGAAGGATCCAGGGGCAAAAGCAGGGAACATGATGGGGGAGGTGGGGGGGAAGGGGGTTCGTCCAGCGGTTTATAGACAGAGGGATTGGGGTGGAGAAAAAGGGCGATAGCCAATAGGGAAGGGCAAGAGGGGAGGAGTCCACAGGGAATTAGCCAATGGAAAACTCTCCTGGGAGGGGTAATGGGGAGTAACCAATGGGCACCGAGGAACACAGAACTTTCCAGAACTGATACATATTCAACAAAAGGGATAAATATTTATGACTCTTTACATAAAACTGGAAAGGGAGACCAAAAACCAACCAATTTGTAACAAGCAAGTTAAGGAACCCAAGGATTCTGGGAGCTCGCCATCATTGCGGGGTGATCTTAGACGTTGGTGCCTGACCACCAGGACTCAGATGTTCTCATTGCCTCTGGGCTTATAGTGGCCACAGCCACTCTCACCGCAACCAAACTTCACCATCATTTCTTAGTGCTGGATTGTTCAACCATTAAAGCAATCATTTTTTAATTTTTCCTGGTAAACCACTACCGCCTAACAATCTTTTACATGAATGCAGAGCTCATTGATGGGGTCAGGCTAAAAATGTTTATGATGGCTTTAATGGAGATCTCATATTTTCACAGTGTCTGGATAAGCAAGTGAAAACAAATTGCAAAGAAAAGTCAGAGGACTACTAAGTCAACTATTTGTTTTAGAGAGGCAGCACATTCTTGAGTGAATTCAACAGTCTGTGTATGGGATTGTGATGCTGCAGGGTAACACAGAGTTAGAACACTCCTGGGTATTCCTGGTTTATGGACCTCACTGCAGCTCTTAGCTGCTCTTTGCTGAAGCTTCTGTGCTCACTTAGGGTTTTACAAAGTGATTGAGCTGTGTTTGTGCAGCTGAGGGAAAGGTTTTTGTTTCTGCCCAGCATCATTGCCCAGCCAGTACTTCCTGCTAGGGTGGGTGTGGCAGGTGACTTCTGTAACCAGTTTGGGGTTCTCTAAGCTTGTCCTATGACACGTAAGCATCAGGGAGCAGTTTAGCGAATGAGAATGTAGTCAGTTGTATGTAAGAGTGGCAGCTTTATTTATCTCATACCCTTTATCATGCTTAAATGTTGTAATCCGTGTATATTGGTACATCTGACTAGAGGACAGTCACATCACCCCTTGGTCTAACTGCTTTGCATAAACATTAAAACAGTCACAGTATCCAGTATTGCTCTGCCCATGCTACATGGCAGTGAGTATGGTTCCCAGGAGCCATTGCTCACAGCCTGCGCACAGAGATTAAACCAAAAAAGCCCCAACCCCAAAGCAATAAAATCCTAATTAACCACATGTTTTCATGAAATATTAACACATTAATTCTGCTGCATAGTGGCTAATGTTGCTAAATGAGTTACTGTAACTGAATGAGTAAATTAAAGATGTTATAATCTATGAAGTGTAAGGCATCACTGTTAGATGGCGTAAGTGCAAATTAGAGCAAAAAGTAATTCATATATTTTTGTGGCCTCTTCTTGGCATGTATCCTCAGCAATTGATGTGAAATCAATGATACAGGATGATTGCATTCATGGGTAGAAAATGAAAACATTGACGTGTAAACTTAGGTAACTCTTGGATTAATATCAAGGGAATAACAAATATGTCACATCCATGATATTTCTAGCATGATCTAAACTTCCTCGTCATTTGGGGGTGCCTAATGATCCTTTGCATCTGTAGATGTATATGAAACACGTGACTTGATTAAAAAGACTTCATTTCACTTTTTAAACAGACAACAATAATCACAAACCAAAAGAAGGTATTTATAGCTTTTTTTTTTCTTTTTAGAAGACATGCAAGCTGTTTTTATTTTTCTTGCTTAAATCAGCTTTCAAAAAACATATGTTAAAATGCCAGTTATTTCTCAGACAAGATGCTAAACTATGTGGCAATTTCTCACAGGTTTATATTCTATTTATTAGCAATTATAGTGTAGTGTTCACCTTGTATCTGGAATGTGGGCTACTTTCTCCTGTGCTATTACTTTCCTTTTTGGCCAGACACTGAGAAGCCTTTCGTAAACAATCTGTATTTCATCCCTTACTTTATGAGATTGCAAATTGATGCTTTTCTGTGATCTTATTAATTTTTGATCCTTGTTGTAGTCCCAGAATGCCCTTTTCATAGTCATAGGGATTCTTACATGAAAAGCTAAGTGTCATACACCTCGTATGGTTTGTGTAAGGGTTGGCAGAACTGTTCTTTCTCTTTGTTCTGGTATCTCTGCTACAGAAAAAGTGACATGTTCCTTATTAAAAAGAAAAATAAGTCTAGGAAACGGTGATGCAATGAAAAAATCATTATGACCAGGGATGAGAAATGATATTAGACTTCTAATGCATATAGTTTTGATATAAAATACTTCATAATTTATGAATGGTTGTTACAACCTTAACTATGTGCTGTATTATTGGAAATTCCTATAGAACATAAGGATAGGTGTACTAAATTAGAATGCAACCTTAACATTTCTTCTACTTTTCTGTAGGTCTAAACTGAGCTGATTTGCTTCTTGATGTAAAATTAGTTATGAATTTTACTCTTAAATGATTCCACTATTTTAGAGTAAAGATTATCAACATGGTTTTCCATCATGTTCACTACTGATTAATTTTATGAAAGCTTTTACTTGGTTTGTATAACAGCAATGCCAAAACCTCTTTACCATGAAGAGGGAGCACGTGGATCTTATTTCCATGCTGCAGTGTGTAATTTAGGAGTTTTTTAATGGATTTTCATTGTCTTTGTAAAGCTGATAGAGTTTTATATTGATAAAATAGATTGAAAGTTTTGTAGAATGAATAGTGAGAACTCTTAATTGCTGCTAGTTCTAAAGCTGACAGACGGTTTACTTGGGAATAAATTCTGGGTGGAATGTAAGGTGGCAAAAATCTCCCCAGTAATGTGTGCATTGATGCTTTTGTAGAGGAAAGTAGTCAGTCAGTAGCTTGGGAGTAGAGATGACAAAGAGAAGAGGGTAAAGGTCTCAGAGTTATGCTGGCTGACACTACTTACTAATGGTAAGGATGCTGAAATTTGCAGGCAGTACCAGTGAAACCTGATTTGTAAACGTCTGTGTTCACACATTAAATCCTCAAAGATGTGAAGCCCTTGCCTTTTCTCACTGGAAAAAAAAAAGGGTATAGTAGAGGAGAAGGGAAATTTTTTTAGAGTTTTAGGTTTGTTTTCCATTTACTGGAATGCAGTAAGGGATATGAGTGCCTGGAAATGATTCAGGCTGGTGAGATGCCTGGTCTTACATGAATTTATACTTTCATAAATGGTTAAAACTTCATTTTCAGACATTCAGCTTTAACTTAAATAGACTAATAGAAAGAGGAGCTACTATTAGGCGTGGAGGACTCACAGGAGGCAGACAGATGGGGGCCAGGTGCAATTGCATTATAACTCTAAGAGTAAAACATGTGTTTGTCTTTCCCCCCCAGTAGCCACCAATTCTGGGACTTGCGAAGTATCAGGAATTAGATAGCCCCAAACCGAAATAATAAATTCAATGTGGAATTCAATGTGGAAGTTGGGAGCCAGGTATGGAAGGGGAAATTTGCAGTTATTCAGAAGAATGTGTAGTGGAAAAGCTCAGGGTCATATTCTTAGAACTGTGAGACCATGCATTAGCACAGCTTTATAAACCTTCTTGTCACCTGAATACAGCACCAAGCCTCTGTACCAGCCTCTGTAAGTTGGAAATAAATATGGAGTAAAATGTTCATTATTATTGTCTTTTATGCTGCATGATTTTCAAAGAGCTGCTGCAAACAAAGGAGTTATATAGGCTTCTTGAGAAATGAAGTATCTATGATTATTTTAGTCTCCCATAGTGGGCTGGAGACTTCCACTACATTAAGAAAAGGAATTCTAACTATGGTTACTTAATTTTAAAATGGGACTCACTTCATTCTGTGAGTCTTATTTCCTTAGCTCAATCTTTTGTTTTATTTAGGACTGTGATTTAAAAGACTCTGGTCAGCAAACAGGGCTCATTTGTTATTGTCAGATTTATTATTGAAGAGAAAACATGAGAGAGAGATTTTTGAAGCTCTTTGGAAGTCTAAAGGTTACCAAAGCAAGTAATTTTGTTACAAAACTGGTGAGACAGGACTATTAACGTTTTCCTTTCTGATGTAGTCAGCATTAGGAGCAGAAAACCATCCATTTTAGCAAAGTAATTTCCTGAAGTGTACAGTTTATTGAATACACAACGTTTAAGATCACCAGCTGGCCTTTCTGTTAGTGTCTTGAGGAGACTTTCAGGAGATATGAGAGGTTGCTATTCTGCTTTGCACTTAGAAGGCTGTCTTCTGCTAATCTGTGGAGTTACAGCCCTGAAAGCTGAAAAGCCAGACTGACTCAAAAGGGAAGGCATGCTCATCCACTTGGCCTGCTGTGCAAGGCTGTTGAATATCTGTGGTATGTTTGCATAGGCAACACCTTCAACAGAAGAACCAAGAAGTGTTTGACTCCAGGTTCCCCTGTAATCCAAGGTTTAGGGTAATTTTTCATTTAAATCCAGAAAAATAGAAGAAGATTTTCAATCTTGGTATCCCACCTACTTCAGAAAAAATTCTGTATATATATATTGAGAATAACAGTATCACAAGGGTAGGGTTTGTTACAGTTCCTCCATGTTTTTTGCAATAATACTGTTATTTACTTGATGTAGATGCAAACCAGTTCCTGTGTGTGAATCCTGAGATGTATCTGGAGAGGAAAAGTTATCCTGCAAATGTATGTGTTTTGATTTTGGGGGCTTGTTTGGTTTGTTGGTTTTCTTTGGTTGGTTTTTTTGAGGAAAGGCTGAGAGAGTTGGGGTTGCTCAGCCTCGAGAAGAGTAGGCTGCAGGGAGATCTTAGAGCAGCCTTCCAGTACCTAAAGGGGGCCTGCCAGAGAGCTGGAGGTGACTTTTTACAGGGGCATGCAGTGACAGGATAAGGGGGAATGGTTGTAAACTGGAAGAGGCACTGAAATCACCAAGTATGGATGCTGCATCCTTAGAAGTGCTCAAGGTCATGTTGGATGGGGTATTGAACAACCTGATCTACTGGAAGGTGTCCCTGTCCATGGCAGGAGGATTACAATTACTTTAAGCTTGCTTCTGTCTCAATCTGTTCTACCGTACTGAACTGGAAAGTAAAATGGTTAAGTTGTATATCCTGAACTGTGCCTTTATTTGCACTGGTGAAGTCAAAGACACTGCAATTAAGGTTGTGTTGAAGGCAAAGTAACACACAGACACTCCAAGTGACATGCCATAGGAGAGGAGAGTGTCTCATCTTGAGGTCAGGCTCAGCTGAGCCTGAGAGTAAAATAACAAAACAATTACTTGCTTTCCTTTCTTAGTTCTCCCTGTACCTCCCCCAAGAAAATTTAAATTTGCAGCTAATAAGGATGTCATAAAAAAAATCAAGAATAATCTTTTATGAGAACAAAAGCTTTTATATTACAGTATTGCTGTCCTCCCTCCGGGCCTTTTTTCAGACTTGAAATACTGTGTTTTGGACTATACCATGCTATTTTGCAAGTAAACATGCACTGCCTATTAAGTACAGGCTTCTTGAGCAATTTGGTCTCACCAAATTTGTCCTCACCAAATTTGTCCATTGTTTTTGCACGTCATTTGAACACTTATCTATCTTTGAATTTGTATTAATTTTGTTTAATTGCATTTGGGAGGCTAGTAAAGCCAAATAATAATTAAGAAATTTTATTCAAAATTGGAAGGTTCAGAATTACAAAGAGGTGGAAGGAAGAAAAATGTAAGTGGAAGACATCTCATTTCACAGTCAGTGGTCTATTAAACTTTGCAGTGCAAACAGAAGTGTTCCCAACATAATAACTCTGCTCATGTCATTGCACAGTATGTCTTCTACACATACCAGCCTTAGATTACTTTGATATTTGCCCAACAAGTCTTCCAATTTCTCTTCAATAATATCTGAATTATTTAATGCTTAAATTTTTTTTTTTCTTTTAGAAAGCAAGAACTCAAGAATGTGTTGGCAGTGTGACCCTGACCACTAACATATAAATAATGTAAGCTGCTGTATACTTTGAGATGATTGGCTCTGTAAAGGTATTTGGACAAATGTGTTTGCTATTTAATCCTCATCCACACAAAAACTAATCATACTAGAAACAGCCAATGAAAGATAAACTAATAAATCTTTGCAAGAACTATTGAGACCTACAATGTTTGTTTTGACAAAGTAGTGAATAAAGGATATATATTAATGAACAAAATATTGATTGATAAATCTGTCATTTCTAAGGCCTGGAAAACTATGGGTCTTAGACTTATTAATGCAGACATGATAGTCATTTTTATTTTAGTAACAAAGAAGAATATGACAAATACAAAGGCAGTAGGTGATAAATCATGGGACAGGAGGATTCAGGTGGCAACCGTGAAAAAATGCTTCATTTACAGAATAAAATTTAATTTGCTTTAAATAGAAGTAGTATATCTGAAGCTGGATACTTCTGTCTGAAAGGTGTTCCCCTTCTAAATTACTAGGGGAAAGAATGTCAGGGTATTGAACCACAGCTTATTTTAGTGACCTAATTGTGAGGAAAGTGTAGGGCACCCCTTATGTGACATTTCTACTTGAGGAAAATAGATTTTATATTCTGGATCCCTTAATTAATGATTCAAAACTCTGAAAAAAACCTATAATTGGTTTATCTGTTCATTGACTTGGAAGTAGCATGACCTAGATATGTAAAAGCCAAGCCTCTGGGCTCCATTTGCAGATCTCCAACTATCTGGTTCGTGACCTTGTCTTGCCTTGACTTCCTTTTTGATTTCACCTTCCTTCTGCTTTATTTAGGGGTTACTCTCCTGTGCAGTTGCTGTCCTCTGTTCTCATTGGTAGTTTCTGTCTACATTGTTCTTTAAAGGCAGCTAAACCCACCATTCAGGTGAAACACTTGCCCGTGTTATAATCCTCCAAAAGCCATTTCAGGTTTGGTTGGAAGATCCATTCTCATATCTTCTTTGGGTTACATTGCTAGATCTTCCAGGGTGTGTGCATTGACAGTCTCTGGATTGTACACAAGAAACTGACTTGTGGGGACTCACACAGAAGACAAGAAAACTTAGAACTAAATTAGCAAAAACTCATGGGCACGGGCACTTTGAAAATCCCAATTGCAAAATGATGCACACCCAACTGTAGTGCTCACTGTAGGATGTTGTGGTACTCACGTATTACAAATAGTGAAAATGAGGCATTTGAAGTGTCAGGGGCTTTGATGTATACACTGAATGTACCTATTTATTTTGTCTGTGGTCCTGCCTTATAAATTGAACAACACTGAGTTTTCATATTTAGTTAGGCTTAGGGTTCACTTTGGACATTCATACACAACCAATACCCTTGTGATGCCCAACTGTAATTCCTGCTGAGATATCATGGTCCTTCTTCTCTGCAGCAAGAGGGAACTCTAATTCAGAACGCTGAACGTCGATGTGTTGAACAGATGTAATATGAAGTTCACCGTATGCTCTCATCTATCTTGTATTACCTCAGTCAGAACTAGAATTTCATGAGGAGATCAAAGCCCTTTGCATCTGATAGTCTTAATGTGCGGTCTTTGCTGCTTCACACTGAGTATGTTTCACAAAGTGCCAGTGAAGACGAACTTTTGTCACAGAATATGAGTAGTCCATTGTGTGTGTTTGCTACTGGGTTTTTTTCTTAGAAAACAAGCTATGAATAACTGACATTTTTACACGAAGCCTGGTTTAATGTGATACCTGAAATATTGGAAAATCTGGAATTAATGGACAGAACGTTGGTGTTTATTTGAGTTGGTGGCTGTTTAGGACAAAGAGCACCAAGACTTCCTCTGGAGTCCTGGACACTCATGCTCACTTCTTCCTAAGTTTTCTGATACAGCATCTGGTAACTGGTTCAGATAGTTGGTGGCTCATATGCTTGCTGACAAAAGAAAAGGCTGAGGAGACCACCCTCTGCTTCTTGGTCTGTGCTGTGAGATACACCTTTCTTGAGTGTATTCTTCCATATCACTGGACACCCTGTCTGTCATGGTTATAAAAAAAGTCATGACAGCAGCTGAGGACAGAATCATATTTTTCGTATGAATATGATTTTAAAATTTAATGAGAAATTGTATGAATTATTATACTTGCTTATTCTCTGAGACATGGTCTTGTTCTGAGGAACTGAGGATCCCTTCAAATGTGCTGAGCAGTGTGTTGGCAGCATTTATGTCTGATACATTAGTGGAGCAGGAAGGCTTCATGCTTCTTGAATGCAGTAACACATGTTGTTTTTTTCTTGCCAGCTCAGAAGTGTCTCGTGTCATCCGAGATCTAGGACACCTGGATGTAGTTGGCAAATATAACATAGGACCTATAAGAGAGCTGTTGACTTCAGGAACTGATAGGGGAGATTGTCTAAGGTATCTGGGTGCGTTTCAGATGGCATTTCATGCCTGCGTATGGTAAATGACTTGAGCCCTAATTGTCTTGTGTTTCACAGGGATTCTGAGGTTTATGAAGATTAGGAAAATGCCTGTGATGGCCAGATGTAATATCCAACGAGTATCTAAAATTACAGCAATCTTGAAAGAATATATCTTGTGCTCATAGGAATGTTTTAATTAATTAAATTATATTCTCTATGCAGGAGAGGATATGAGAACATCTCCTTGATTAGTCATGTACCTTTCTTTTGTCTACGCTGATTGTGAAATAAAGATAGTAGGTATCAAGAATCTCAGTCTGTGATGTTGGCCCCTAACCTGGGTCTGTTATTCGGATAAAATTGGTCTTATATTGAATTTTATATTTATCTTGTGTCCACAGCCACGGATTTCTTTAATAGTAAACTTTGCTGATAATTATAGCAATATCTGTCCCAATCTTCATACTTTTTGTTTCCAATCCAATTGATATTTCAATTACGATTTAGGTATTGGATACTCAGTGTTCTAAGATGAATTTATCAAGATAAGAAACAGAATATGGTTTTGCTTTGTAGTTTTCTGTGTTTTGAATTTGCAAACAGGCAAAGCTTTCAATTCTGAGTAAGTTAGTCTTTGAGTCTTACTCTCTTTTTCTTAAGTAGAATTATTATTTTCTCAAATTCTCATTATAATCCCATTAACTGACATTTACTAAAAGTACTTTAGCAAAATCTTTAAAACACTAAAGATTTCAAATTAGTAATAAAGCATGAGAATGTAAAAATAACTGACCTGATTTACTTGCATGACAGAAACTAATTTCATGGTGATACTGGCTTTTAATCAGAGGAATATGCTCAAAGTGATCTGATTTGGCCTTTGTATTAAAAGTAACAGTAAAACATTGAACAGTCACTGGATAATTTATAGTACACCGTTCAGGATTTTTAGTTGATGTTCACTCACTTAACATCCAAAAAGGACTGAACTGCATATTTATTTATACATGCAGAAGTAACATAAAAAAAAAAAAATTACTATAGGAACAGTGACTACCATAATGGCTAGCAAAGTCTGTTTTGCACTTCAATCACTTGTTAATAATGTAAAAAAATGTTACAGTTACTTCAGACCTCTCTTCATGTAAGAAGAGACACAAGTATGAACTGACACAAATAAGTTTAATGTATTTTTTTTTTTCCCCAGGTGAAAAATATAGAGAGCAGAATTATGGTATATTTGACAACTAACTGGATAAAATTATTTAAGACTGCATTTTTACTCTTTGTTTCTCTCGTTATCATTACTTGATAATTTAAAAAAAAATCCATTCCAAATATTGAAGATTTTTCTTGCCTTTGTGTCACAGAATTTGGAATATAACTAGTTGAGCCATGTAGAAGAAACATATTCTTATAAATAAGGCAGAGTGATTGTAGTGTTTCATTTATTTGAATAGATTCCTTACCTCTTCTGAGACATATGTATAAGGAGCATTTTATGTGTGGAGGTTAGAGCTCCTCTGTACTGAAAACTGTAAATGCTCTTTTTCACAATGGAAGTAGTACTCTTGCTGTGGTAGAGCTCCACAATGTCCACCTGATCCTAGACTAATTAAACATACATTTAATAACTTAAATGTGGGAATAAATTTCCACTTTATATTTAGGATATGGGCAAGCAAGATTCCACTGGAGATAAGGGTATTCAAAGTATGCATTTTGAAATCAAGACAGACTTGCAAAGTAGGCATAATGCCTTACTTGTTCTTTGGCTTTGCTTATATATTTTTAAATTTTAGTTCTGCTTTAGATAATTAATTAAGTAAAGTTGAAGCTTAAAAAAAGATAATGAGAAAGTGACACTGTCAATATTTTCTTCTTCTTGCACACAAAAAAAGCCTTTGACAAGTTAGAAGAAAGTCCAGAGATCCCTACAAACTTTTAAATTTCCTTTATTAAATCATCCATCCTTTGAATTCAATGACTGGTTTTTGCGATGACCTGTGTAAAGTGTGCATGAAGACTCTAGGCTTTGAACTCCTGAATGCTTGAAGATCATTGTGATGCATGTTAATGATTCTTTAGCAGCCACAAAAGCTGTGCTCATCTTACTGTTGATAGGGAGGGTTTATAACACAGCTGATCAGTACTGTATCTAGCCAGATTTTGTTTTTGTATATATGTAGATATTATTATGCAAATTTATTTTCTTCATTGGGGTGGGGACAAGTTGATCCCTTTATGGTAATCTCAGTTATCTGGTCAGATGAAGTTTTAAATCCAGAATGGGAAAAGCACAAGAGTGGATTTTCATGGCCTGTCTAGCTGCTGATTTCATTGTCCAGCACCAGAGGTGGGCGACTGGTGCTGAAGAAGCCCCTGCAGCAGCAAGAAAAGGCTGTGAGGGAGTCTGTGGTCAACCTCAGAGTCATGCCACTGTCCCGCAGCATTTTTTTCTCAAACACGTGTTCACTTTTTTCACTCTACAGAAAAAGCCAGCAGCCTGGATTTAAGGGTCCCTTGGGCTGGGCAGGTTTATAGACTGCTACCAAAGATCATCCTGTGCACATATGAATGCAGAAGCCACTGGGACAGGAGGAAGCAGTACTGCTGCTGGGCAGCAGTGGTACTTCAGTCACAGCCACTGCCCTGTTACTATAGATTTGTTCTTGTATAAAATTATTACTCTATTAAATTGCCTAAAATGGACTAAGGAGTTCTCTGAGACATCAGCAGCCGTGTATTAAATGTCCTTGGAAGGGCAAAAATTAGATTTAAGCCTTTTTCTACAGGTGTTTTCCTTTTAATACATAAGTTGTCTATGAAGGTCTGCATTCTTTCATATCACTCTTGCAGTACCTCAAGTTAACATCTGATTTCATTTAGTAATTCTAAAGTTCATTTTAAGAACAGTGAGTTGATGAAATTCATTGGCAAATGGTTGAGAAATACCACTGAAGTTATTCCAGTCACTGCTCTTTCCAGTACTATTTCTTGTCTGAAAATCCCTCTCTAAGCCACACACTAAAGAATGGATTTCAGTATCACGTCTGACAGGTTATCATTCAGAATGCTGTCTCTAGCCACATATTTTAGGTGTCTACATTAGGAATAGATGGGTGTGAATATTAAATTATTCTATTAATTTATTATTCCTGATGACTAGTCAATTATTTTAATGATGTTTACTGTCCTAGCTGTGTGTTACTTGAAAGTGATTGGAAGCGAATTGCTGTCAAAAAGCCTTTGCAGCTGCAAAAAATTGCACTTCCACTTTTATTGTATTCCCTTTAACTGAAATAGAATACACTGTTTCTATCCCTCCACTCAATTCAGCCATCTGTCACTCACATATCTGCAGACAATTACAGTGCATTTGCATCATATCCCATATACCTCTGATAGACTTGTTTTGTAGTGCAGTGTGTAGAGGATAATCTCTAATTATCCATCTCGCACTGGAAACTGTTCTTTCATTGATCACACTCTTTTTCAGATAAATGTTCTATGTGTCTCAATCTAAGAAGAGTTTTGCATGATCTCTGTAACACAGGGCTGCTAAAGGGAACATCTCACTAATAGTTCCAATTACTTTGTTTTAAAAGTGAATTAGCAATAGTTTGGTTTGCTTTGTAGAGCTTCTAACTTCTCAGATCAATAATTTCTTTTGTAATGAACGTATTGTTTCAGTAACATAATAACAGACTGTAGAGGCCCAAATCTAAGCATGTTTTGCCTCAAACACTCTGACTGTTGTGACAGGAAAGGTGTGATCGGAAGAGAGGATCCAGCATAGGTGGAGCATCGCTGCTCTGAGCCAACATCCAGCTCCACCTTGAGACTCCTGCTCAGTCCCTGCCTCCCAGTGCACTCAGCACTCCCAGCTCACTTCCTGGAGAAGGGCTGGGTGTGTATGCGTGAACAAAACAGTGCCAAGCATCTCATTTACATAAGAAGTGTGCACAATTGTTGCTTTTAGGACCAGGAGGCCCGTGGCAAATATAAATAATGCTTTCTAAATGGCACTTATTTTTGATTTAGGATCCCTTAAATTGTGATATTATTTCCTGGTCTGTTTTAATCATTGGATGTCCACATATTTAGTATTCTTCTAAGTATGAAAACCAAGTCCATAAAGGACTATGCTGAAACAGGAAAAAGAACTATGGTCTGGAGACAGCAAAAGTCAGCTGTTTTCATCATGTAACCCAGAGCGAGTGGAATCATACAAAATTTTGTGCTTGTTGTGATTCCTTTCTTGTTTTAGTGACCAGATACAAACTAGTGCAATTATGAATTTATTAATCATGTATTGGATTTATTCTGTAAAGCAACAAAAAAAATTACTCTTGATGGAGGACGTGAGTGGAAAGGAAAGCTTGTATTTCTCTTACAGAAATTCAGGTAGTCAATGGATTATATTACAGATTAAATCAATTTGAATGTGAAACATTCCTTTTCAATAACATCATTCAATGTCTTCAGCATTATTGATGCTCAGGAGATGAGCAACACAAAGTCCATGGTTTGCTGTATGTATGCAAGAGATTTCTGAGGTTTTGCTTCCTGCCGAGGGCAGAGAGAGAGTGGATTTTGTCAACTGCAGTGCTAACCCACTGAGAAGTTAGCAGAGCTTTAAACCATGAGTCATTTTTGGGGTGTGATTTTTGACAGTTGGCTTTGTGCTGGAGAGAGATTCGGTTTTTAAGATCATTTCAGTAAAATCTCTAGAAGCATGGCATACATTTCCCTCTATCTATTATTATTTTTCTTCATGTTTTAAGCTTGCTTTAAGCAATACTTTATTGTCAATTTTTCCAATTATCCATGTTTCTGAAGTAATTTACTAATTACTTTCAATTTTGTCTTGTATATATATTGATATATGCATCTTTTTATCACTAATTATTATGGCATATCATAGAGTCAGTCTTTCAACTACTCCCTCATTTTCAGTATGGTTATCAAAATATCAGTCTTTTAGTTCCCTCAGGTATGGTTGGGTTAAACTGTGATGCTTTAGGAAGGCTTGAGTGTGCATGTACTTCACTACTGCAAAATGGTGTGTTCAATTTGTCAAAAAGAACTTTAGCTTCCAGAGTGATTTTTTTTTTTTTTTTTGTAGCAATGAGATTTACTAAAGATTGTATGATTTTTATTTGTGATGACACTGAATTATAGCTTTAAAAATATGGAAGGTGTTAGTGTATATTCTATACTTTTTTTTTTCCTTCTAATTTTGAGTAATTGTGTTTCTTTGATCCTTTTCCTTTCTAAGGCATAGTTCTTAACACTCTTGATTCAACTTCAGGCTATGAACTTCAGTGAAGTCAGTAAATAATGACTTTAGAATCAGTTGAACTTAAATCATAAGGTCTTTATTGTCAGGAAACACGTAAGTGAATTAGGGCGACATCCAATTAACACAGCCTTTTGCAGGTTTAATGAGCAATGATAAATTTAAATCCCTTTTTTTGCACTTTCAAAGTATGCGAAGTTACAAGTAAAATGAGCTAGTGAGAGATTGTTGCTCCATTGATTCATAATAAATTATTTTAAATATATTTTGACTGGGATAGGAGGCATCATCTTTGAAGATACTCATAGGTTAGTTATTTGAATAGATGTCTCATCATAAAATCCAATAAAAATTAATTCGTATGGCATGTGCAGTTACATGATAAGATGAGTCATGTTTCATTATTTGATTTTTGGGGGCTTAAATGTTTAGTTAGCATAGACTATACCTTTCATACATGTGGCTTTCCTTGACTTCCAGTTGACATTACATATTAATAACTCTTGAGAAAGTGTTCCTGGTTTTGTAGCAGTAAAATAGATTCTGCAAAGCAATTAATTATGGTTTTAATTAACAAGTAATGCCTCTGCTTAACACATAATTTCTTCTCATACTAAAGATAAGTAAGAGGCTTTGTGTTTTTTTTATTTTGGGTTTTTTAAGGCAGAAAAGTTTAAAACTATTCAAAAATAACTAGAGTTATGGAATATAGTGCATTTGATTATTTTGGTTCCAGTTTGAGTGGACAAACTCTTTGCGACTGGAATTTGATAGGATGCTTTTTGGTTTCGTTGAACTTTTCCAATCAACAGCAGCAGAACTACTTTTCATTGTTCTGTAAGTTGTTTTCCCAGTGAAAACATTTCTGCTATGTGCTTCTTGTGTTTTCCTTGGGTCCTTCTATAAAGCCAGTCATTTCTCACATTAAGATACACCAAATGTAGGAGCAGGTTGGTCCATCTCATTACAACAAATAGAAAAAAATCTACTTACAGGACAGATTCAATCTTTACATACTTTTGGTGAATTCTGTGGAGCCTAACTGTCTTATTCCTTAGCATGATTTTATTAGCTCTAGGTGTTATGTTTGTGACTTGCATTGATAAAAATAATATCAGAGTTAAGGTCATCAGAGCTTCTAAGAATACCTCTGGGATGCTGAATTGAGAAATTTTTCACCCATTGAGTATCTTCCATCAGGAAAAGAAACTGATCCAAAGATTTATAAAAAATGAAACCCAAACTATGAAACAATTGTTTGCCTGAAATAGTGCTTCAGTTCATTGTGTCTTCTTTTGAAACAAAAGTTCAGGTATAACGTGTAATTGATTATATTTGTGGTTTTGATCATCCTTATGATTATGCTTCATAAATCTTTATGTATTCCTCATGTATCTCAAGAGAATGGTGTGAAATGCAGCTGATGAAAGCTTGAAAAACACTGAATTTTTGTTTGAAGGGTAGAGGTATGGAGAATATAATGAAGAGTCACATAGTTGTCATTTCTATGCTTGAATTCTAATAGCTTTAACTAAATATAATCAAAAAATTACTGTCTTGGAGAATGAAAATGAAAAGGAATGGTGGGTTTAATCACTACAAAAGCCCCTAGAAGCCCTCCAAAAACCCCTCATTAAAGATGTTTTTTCAACCTGTAGGAGAAATATGTGAGACTTTAATGGAATGCTGGAGATCTACACTTTGAATGTAAGTTCATAAACGATGGCCCTTTATTTTAAGGGGAATTCTTAGAAAGCATTCATGAGTATGGGCTGAAAAAATTGTTATTCTTCCACTCTTATCTCATTATATATTTATATCATTTTATAATGATCATTATACTCTAGCCAGGTATTTTCACTCTACTCCACATCACTGATGTTCCTAGTGAGGCACTCATCAGTCATCTAGAAACTGCAAAGCAGGATCCTTTCCTTCTAAAATATTGTAAGGCTTCTTTCAGTTTACTCCTTGTAGGTGGAGTTCTTCTTGACATAATAAGCCCCTCAAATCCCACGAATTTGCATAGCTACTGTTTTTAAATTTGAAGCTTTTGTGTGTTTAATGCCATTTGAGGAACCACCTACAAACCATTTATCATGGTCCCAGGGATTCTTATACTTCAAGGTTCAGGGTTTGAGACCTACTGTTTTCTTCATTATTTTAATGGAAAATATGCCTTGCACACACTAGCAGCTCTTTTATTTATTCTCTTAGTTATCTCCTGTATACAGCTGAAGTAGAGTAGAAAGAAAATAGGTGAGAATGAATTAATTTCTTTTTTTGCAATCCTATTTGAGAAAATGAAATATCTTTTGCTTTCCCTGAATTTCCTATGAAATGTTGCAACAAATAACTGATAGTCTTTGCTGTTAAGAATTGTGAAACTAGTCTTGAAGAAGGAAGCATTTAGTTTATGCATACATATTTTGTTCATTGACACTTTGCTAAACTATAGAAAGTGCTTGAACTTCTTTGAATAAAGCTTTTCTTGTGTGTGATTATGATATTTAAAAAAAAAGTATACATCAAAATGTATCAAAGCCTTTTGTTTTCATCTGCAGTAACTCAACAAAAATTGTAATAATGTTTCTTTGCCAAAACAGTTCGTTTCTTTTGTTGTCTGCCCCTTTTAAATATATTTGACACAAATGTTATATTTAAATTTTTTTTTCTGTGAATTTTGGCATTCTGTTACAGTCTTCCTGTGCAAATACATACTCGACCATTTACACAAATCCCTTAATTTTTATAGTTCTACACTTTTGCCAAAATTGTTTCTTCTAAGATATGAATTAGCTGAATTTCCTTGGGAGGTACTACAATGTTTCACTTCTTTTTAAAGGAGAAGACCACATTATTGTTGTTGCTTTTTATTATTGCACTTAATCCAAAATTGCAGACTGAAGCTCATATCGTATCATTGATTGCAAAGCTAAAGGCTTTATTGAAATCACTATCACTGAGTAGCTAAAACCCTGACCCATGGATCACTTGGAGAATTAAGACTTTGATTTGAGGATAGAAAAGCACTAAGAATCCATGGAAAGACCGGCACTTGAGGAATACATTTGCAGTCACTTGGCTCAATGAGGCAGCAGGCAGCTGGATGAAATGCAGATGGCGGAGTCTGACTACTATTTTCACAATATGTCCCTAAAAAAAGTAAACAATGGCAATTCTGTCTAAACAGGATGATGGTATGGTTCATTGTGGTGATTTTAGGGGGATAGAATGCATGAAAGACACTGGGGACCTGCTGCAACAGATTTATGTTATCAGTGATTGAAAGTCTGCTTTGCCTTAGCAGTTAAATTTGAGAAGAACAGATGCGAAGAGTGAGTGAAGACAGGGAGAACTGGGTGAGGTTGATGCTCAATTAGTTATCAGAGGGCTTTTTATTTCCCTTTGCCCACTGTCACCTCATTTTTAAGGTGCTTTGGTCAAAGCTGAGTGTATTTCATCTAGCAATAGAGTGTTTTTCAACTTTGTATGCTCACTTGGGAAAGGGAGAGCTAGTAGTACGTAACTCAAAAGTCCAGCCACAGACAGCTCAATTTGACTGCATTTGGGAATTTTCCTGTATCTTAACTCTTCTTTGTTTCTTAATTTAGAGTGAATGGCCTGAGAAAAGGAAGCATTTCCAGGTATGTTTTATACTATGCACAGTTTAAAAATTCATCTGTAAACTTCAGTAAAACTGAATTCCTTAGAATAGTTGCTGCTGAAAATTTTTAAAATGGTGCTGTTTTTACATTGGCATGATGACAGTTCTGTGAGAAATATGACAACATTCAGTTTCACAGCAGAGATATCTAATAGGACTGTGTCTCCAACTGATGTTTCCAGAGGAACTATAAATTGATCAAAACCTGCAAGCATCTTCTTTTTTTTGCTAGTTGTTTCATGACCACATTGAATACCCTGGTCTCTCCACTTGTCCATCTCTAAATTGCAGAGGCTGGATAGGGCTCTGTTCCCTGCCCAAGCACAATTTTCATCATAGAAAGCGAGGCTTCAGTGCTCTTGAGCTTCATGAAAGATAGTGCTTCAGTCTATAATCCTTTTATCTGATGAGCTTTAGGGGGTTACTAGGTTTTCTGCTTTATGAGGGCCTATTAGATAGATAATAAACCTTGCCCTGCAACTAACCACCAAAATTATAGACCAATAATACCCTAAAATCTCCAGTCAGACAAATTTCAGACACTTATTTCCTGAAGATTAAAGACTGAATGTAACACAAGAGTCCAAATTAGATGATAGGTGTGTAATAGTTGTTGATGGCTGAGCAACAGCTATATATGCTACACCTGACAAACTTTTTACCTCTAATACTTTTTTATCTTCTCTCTCATTCCTTTATATTTTTGTACTAGGTATAAACAACCCAAATACTACATCTTCATAAAACCTTCCTTTCAGAAGAGCATTCATAGCCAAAAAAAAAAAAAAAGGGAGATGACTCTGGGAAAATGCAAATCCTTCCTTCTAATTTTCTTTTAGTCCTCATTAGCTGAAACAAGTCTTGGTAAGAATCCCTTCGCTATGGTATTTATGGTATTTTATTTATGCTGGCCTTATGAGAGGTAGTAAAACTGTAAATTTGGAACTTGTGTACGAAGCTGTTGCTCTCAACAATCATGTGTGCTCAAAAGGAAGCCGTATGTAAGCCATTTCTGTGCAAATAGGGAAATACATGAACTGGTTTATCAAGGGGTAATTTGAAGTATTTATTTTAAAGAAGTAATGAATGAATATGAATGTGACAGCTGTTGAAATTTTTGTACCATACATATATTGTAATTGT